>NC_056741.1:917468626-917516126 GCF_019279795.1 Protopterus annectens
ATGTATCCTCAGCAGCCTCAGAAGTACTCTACCAAAACAACACTCTCTACAAAACATAAGCAAACAACTACACAACCCAATATTTTTTATTGTTGGAGACTCCATTGTGAGATACATAGATGTCCCAATCACCAGGCTGCATAAGGAAAGAGTCACAGTCAAGATCAGGGTCTGCCACATCATGCATACATTCAGGTCACTGAACCACAAGTATCAGTAAGATCCAGTCATAGTCCATGTGGGTGTAAATGACCTGAGTCATACCTCCTTCACTATATGAGGAGAGACATGTGTCCCAAGCTGGTATGAGCATTAGCAGTGAACCTTCTCCAGGGACGATGTCACAATATGAGCAGTAGATAATTGACTTTAATAGTTAGCTTAGTTTTTGGTGTCATTTAAATGGGGTACAATATTTGTCAGCTTGGGAGGATATGGTTGGCAGACCACGCTTCTTTGTCAGGGATGGGCTACACCTGTCCAGTCTAGATTTTCAAATATTGTCAAAAACATGTATCACCCCCATAGTACCCTTTTAGGCATTGCCGCTCTGATGAATTGTCCAACACAGCAAAACCAGCACAAGAAAATCTAAAGGTATTACTGCTCAATGCCAGAAGTCTAAACATGAAACCCCACTCCCTCCACTCTAGAGAATATAGATGTCTGTGCAGTTACTGAGACATGGTTTAAAGCCATGGAGAGCACCCCAGCAATATAGAGCTGTAATGCCTTCCACACATTTAGACCAGCCACTGTACAGGAAGGGACAAAATGTGGAGGTGTCTCAATTTATATCAAAAACAAATACACCTCAAGGTTGGTCAAACAGTATGACGTGCCTGAACTTCTCCATGTCCAAATTACAACAGGCAACATCCCATACCATATCCTTGCAAGCTATAGGCTCCACTCTATGACCTAGGAAACCCATAATACATAAATGTATTAGAGTCAGTCCCCATTCAACCCAACACCATATTTATGGGTGACTTTAGCTACCTCACTATAAACACCAAACATGCAGGCCCAGAGGTTACTAGACTTTGTAAACACAAACACCCTGGACCTGCTAGTCCACATGGGAGAATGGTCAACCACACCCCCCTACCCAGTGCAATATCCTTACCTGTTAGGTTAGACAATAAAGTTGTCTCCTTTGAAATAAAATTAAAACACAGGACCCCAGCTAACACGGGAGCTTTTAGGAATTATTCTAAGGCAAACTTCGTACTATTAAGTGGCACCCTGACAAAAGTGCAAGCCCCTCCAAAACCCTGCGGACACAGCTGTCTATGCAGAATTATTTACTGAAACCCGGTATAATCATGTTAAGGGCTGCACAGAGACAGCTGTACCTGTACAGAAAAAGCACAGGACAAACTCAAAAAACAAGCCAGCCTGGTGAAATCCCAACATCAATAGGTTGCATAACAAAAGGAAGAAAATCACGACAAACATTAGGAAGTGTAATACCCAGCAAAGTAAAAGCTCTCTCATCAGTCTATGCAAGCAGTTCAAAGGGGCTAATCAAGTCTACCAAAGCCAAATTTGAGATAAAAATAGCTTCCCAAGCCAAGGATAATCACAAGGCATTCTTCAACTATGTCCGCAGTGTCAAAGAGAATAAGCAACGATGTGCTGAACTAATTGTAAATGGAGCCAGCTATAGGTTCATAGGTGGCTACTAGGCTAGCTACCCTTGTAGGCCATTTTAAGCCTAGCCAATTTTCCTTCCAAAGATGAGCATCAAACCCTGTATTTTGTGACTGTGAGGTAAACATCTTAACCATTATACCAACCCCAACCCCTATACCAAGCCAGAAGATAATTTAGCTCCAACCTCCCCCTCCTGACACCCCTAAGGAAATACCCTCAACTATAACTTCCTCTGCTATCACTAGGGAAACGGTCCTCAATGCACTCTCCAAGGTCCAGAACACTGCATTGATGGGCCCTGATAAAATCACAGGTTGCTTCCTTAATAGAATGATACATGACCTAGCAGGATCAGTAGAATCACCGTTTAACCACAACCTTCAGACATACTTTGTGCCAAATGAATGGAGGACTACAAATCTCATCCTTTGGCACAAGGGTGGGCCAGCTACAGTTCCAAGTAACTACAGGCCCATAAGTCTGACTTTTTACATATAGAAAACCATGGAAAGAATTATCATGGAAATGATACACAATGACATAGGAAACCTTCAGACACTGGATCCAGCCCAATTTGGTTTTGTCGAGTGCCTAGTCAGCCTGGTAGATTTCTTTGATAAGATCACCAAAGCAATGGACTAGGGTAAAACAGTGCACACTGCCTACCTTAACATGGCCAAAGCATTTGATAGACTACCCAACTCTGGCATTGAAGACAGACTCACAAAACTAGGTATAAATCCTTATGTCATCTACTGGATAGTCAGCTGGCTCACAGATAGGACCCAAGAATTTAAGATAGGAGAGTCTACCTCCACAAAGAGGTCAGTCACTAGCAGAATCCATCAAGGATCAGTGCTGGAGCCACTCCTGTTTGGCATTTACTTCTCTGAAATCAAGGGCAATGCCAAAGGCCTCTGGCTGACCAGGTTTGCAGTTAATTGCAAACTAGATACAGTCATAGAATCCCCCATGACACAAATATCCTGCAAGAAGGCCTGACACAGACTAATAACCAGTGTCAAAGCCACGATCTAAAACTCAGTGCCAAGAAATGCATAATAGTATTCTTTGGGAAGATAGCTACACCTGGAAGCTACACAATTGATAATACACCTCTAAGAATAGATCAATGGTCGGGGATTTGAGAAAACCTGTAGACAGTAACCAGGCTTTTGGCCATCATGCGTCAATTGTGGTAAAGAAATTATTCTAGATTGCCCAACTTATAAGCAAGAGGATGGCATCTAGGCCCAAGGATGTCAGTGTTCTGTTGTCCTGTTGTACTCAGCCGTTATCAGACCAGTCATTGAGTAAAATGCCCCCTTTGATATATACCTGAACAGGCATATGCAACAACTGGAGCAATCACAGAGGTTCCTCATAAAAAGAATACATGGCCTAAACAGCATGCCCTATGCAGAATGCCTCTGAGCCCTATCCCTGCATTTGGCCTCCTACATATTGCTGACAGGTGATCTAAGCCTGGCTTACAAAGCATCCCCTAATCCCACTCTGATGGACCTGTTGCACATCTGCAAAACAGATAACATCAGAATTACCTGATATAGGGACCTAAACCTCTTCTGCAACATAAATAGGACATGTTGAAAGGACAGGTATGTGTCTCAGAGACTACCCCTTCTCTTGAATAGGCTTCCCATCCATTTGAAGCAGAGTTCTTTCTTAACTCAATTCAAGTGTAACTTGAACCAGTGGATGGGTATTTGGAAATGTTATCCAGGTCTGACACCTGTATCTCTAGTAGAGAGAGAGGGGCAGCCTATAAATGCTTGACCACCCATGCCCAAGCCTACATGTACCCCCTTAAAATAATCCTAGGATGTGAAGCATGGCTAGGCTTAAAAAGGACTCCTGTGTTCATTAGCCTAGCAATCACCTATGAACCTATAAACAGCTTACACTGGATTCTGGAGCTCTAGTTAAGGCAAAGAAGGTGATGGGGTGACAGCAGATCATCCATAGTGTATGGTTCATTTGTGAAAGTATTTATGCATGAACCACATTGATGTCATGGTGCACCACGTGTGGGCAGTGGGGGGTATGTGTAAACCTTGCAAAAAGCTTCTCTACCACTAGGAGAGAACTTTTCTAGAATATCCAATCTCATCTCAATCATAGATTTTGCGGCTAAAGTGGGACACCAGGGCCACATGATGGCAGATTTTGCAAGAGGGATTAAAACTGGAAAAAAATGAATGGATGCATTCTGTTTTTTTTTTTCCTCCTGAAAACATCAACTTACTTTTGTTAATGTCCAGATCAATGCATTTAAAACTGAGACCTGAACTTATTATATAAAGTTTAAAATCAAAGCAGGAAGTTGTATAGTACTGTCCTATTATTACAATGCTCTCCGAAACTTGATGGCACACAGCAATGCCTGGACATTAGAGGCAGATTATCTTTATGGTTTCCATTTAACTTGTGTGGCTGTTTTTCCTTCTGTGTTTGATTACCATGCAAATCCATGCTTTGATACAGCAAGCTTTTTGGTATTGCCAGGCCTATAAAACAAAAACTTAAGCACTATCATTGAAGGGTTCAGGCTGTTAAGCAGTGAGACTTTTCCCTGTGGCACATTTGCTTGATGACATATTGCTAAAGTAAAATTCAGTGACAGAATCATATGGCTGTAACATATTCACTGGTGGGCATCGAGAAGTATGCAGCACCATTCCTGCAATTTCAATAACAAGTGTATGGGAGCAAAGAAAGTAATGTGTGTTGTGCTTGGTATACAGCACATGCTTACGTAACTGCAACATGCAGAACGGTGCTACAGCGCGAACACAATCCTGCATTCTACTGTAGTCACACTTATGCGCCAGTATCTGTTATAGGCAATGCTCCTTAGACAATGCAATGGGGATAATAATCCATACATGCCATTGATAAAGACATTGCCTGTTGTGCGCTGCATTTTTACTACTATTGACATACCCACTGATCATACTGCCTGCTGTTTCTAGGTGAGTTGAGGGCCATGGGCATTATTTTCCCCTTGTGTACTTGGTTATTGAAACTGTGGGTAAGCTGCTGCATGTTTCTCTGTGCCCACAGTGAATTTTTGACAGCCATACATCTTTGCTGCTAAATTTCACTTCAACCAACCAAATGTACCCCCAGTGAAATGTTTCACTATCAGCCTCATCTATCACTGACCATGAGAATGAGTGTTTATAGACAGTTGAAGTTATACAAGGTTTTATTACTGATCATCTGATCATCTGCCCATTCTTTTCCTTAGTCAACTCACCACTTTACACACTTACACACATGTATGCTCACACACTTACATACATAAAATATATACACATATGCATACATATATATATATATATATATATACATATATACATGCCAGCACTTATCACTTTGTTGTTTGTGTTGCTCTGATGTGGTATTTATTCTACTAAGAGACATTTGTCCAGGGCTTCAGGGAACTTCCCCTGTTCTTTTAGATAGGTATCATGGGATCCGCCTGAGCTACCACCAACTCAGGTAGATGGGGCATTGGTTTAACATCTCATCTGAAGGATGACACACTCAGGAATGCAACACCTTACTTATGCTGCACTGCAGTGTCAGCAATCAGTCTACCTGATGTGGGAGTAGAACCCACAGTGTTCTGTGTGAAAGGTGAGTGTGCTACCTGTTGTGCCACTGCACTGAAGACTTAACTATGCCAAGTTTAGTGGAACATGAAACTCAAGAATTAACAGCTTTAATCAACAAGGAGGTCTCTAGGAAGAGAAGGTATTTCTGTGGAAGTTTGGAAATTAGGAAGGGAGAAGGTGATAAAGATCTGGGAGGTTTTGCTTGACAATATTTTAAATTGAGGGACAATACTAGTATTTTGGAAATAAAGTTGTAGTGGTTGTATTACCCAAAGAG
This sequence comes from Protopterus annectens, assembly GCF_019279795.1. Lineage (NCBI taxonomy): Eukaryota > Metazoa > Chordata > Ceratodontiformes > Protopteridae > Protopterus > Protopterus annectens. The sequence goes on from NC_056741.1 coordinate 917,474,204, forward strand.
TGTAAAGACCCCTCAGATCCAACTTCATATAAACCATTTTCAATTGTAAACTATGATTATAAGTTGTTTATATCTATACTAGCTAAGAGAAGGAGCAAATTGTTGCCAAAAATTGAATGATATGGATCAATGTGGTTTTGTGGAGGGGCAGCAAACATATGACAACATTAATAGAACAATGATAATGCAGATGGAAGCAAAGTTTGAGAAAATGCTACTATTGATTGTGGGTCTTGATGCAAAGAAAGCATTTGATAAATCACTTTGGATTTAATGAGTTGGACAACAGCAGAATTTGAATTCCTTGATAACATAATAGGGTTAATTAGAAGGATTTCTTAAGGTTCTGAGGAAAGCATTAAGATGTGTTAGGACAGAGTAACCAGGCAGGTGTGTCCTCCTTCCCCTTTGTTATTTTCTTTATACTTAGACCTACTGGCAAAGAAAATAAGCGCCTCACAAATTCAAGGATATGTCCAGTATGCTAACCAAGCAAACTTAGTTTTATTCACAGATGATATTACTTTGTGCTTGATCATCCAGACTGGGACATTTTAGTGCTATGGAATGTTATGAGGCAGTTTCTCATCTTTTCAAGATATAAAATAAATGAAGATAAAACAAAGGTTATACAGGTAAACTATGTAGCCAAACCTGAACTGGTTCAAAATTACCATATGTATGGGAACCATAAAAGACAAAGTAATTATGTGTATGGATTAAAAAGGATTCTATTATGGAAGCTAAGGATATGAGAGAAGAGATTAAACATAAGTTAATATAAAAACTGAGATGCTGAAACTCTTGATTGTGGGTATGATTATGGGTAGCAAGATACAACCAGCCAAAATGCTTATAATCCCTTTACTTTTATATACAGGTCAGGCATATTTTTATCACCTAGAGGAGAAGTGGTGGACCATAATTAATAAAGAGTTGAAGGACTTTATTTGGGAGAGGAAGAAGGAAGAGATAAGTGGAATACCTATTTTCTACCCATAGAACAAGGTGGTTTAAGGCTACTAGATTTGAAGGGATACTTCACAGCTAAGCAGTTAAGGCTCATCTACATAACACAAGCAGAAGGTTATAAATCAAAGTGGAATGGAATGATGATGAAATGGGGGAGTTCAAAAAATAAAGAAAGAGTAGGATTTTAGGTAGAATAAAAGGCCCTTACTGTGAATCACAACAATCGTACAGAATATTATATTTATAAAGTAACAAAAAGTATTCTAAGAAGTAAGCCAATGTAAGACTGGAGAAAGGGAGTTTTACTAATAGAGATAACTGCAAGTAGGGACATAGAAAGTAAGTAAGGGGGGGCTGGAGTTTATTGGAGAGAGTTAGTAAAGGAACCAAGGTGTGAGGAGCAGATAATTTTGGAGGGAAAGGTAATAGGGTGGGGTGAGACTAAGCAGGAGTTTAAACTGCAGGTTAGAGACTGCCTTCCTACCAGGAATTGATAACAGATAATAGGCAAAGAGAAACTGATAAGAGAGTGCTGAGTGAACTGAATTTTTAGCCGATTGTAGAAAAGAAGCTGCTATTAAAAGTATAATTTGTCTTCTTCTTATTTCGGCTGCTTCCGTTAGGGGTCGCCACAGCGGATCAACTGTTTCCATTTTTTCCTGTCCTCTGCATCTTGCTCTGTCACACCAACCACCTGCATGTCCTCTCTCACCACATCCAGAAACCTTATCTTAGGCCTTCCTCTTTTCCTTTTACTTGTCAGCTTCAACCTTAGCATCTTTTTCCCAATATACTCTGCATCCCTCCTCAGCACATGTCCAAACCAACGTAATCTTGCCTCTCTTACTTTGTCTCCAAACCTTCCAACCTGGGCTGACCCTCTAATATACTTATTCCTAATCCTGTCCATCCTCGTCACACCCAGTGCAAATCTTAACATCTTCAACTCTGCCACATCCAGCTCTGACTCCTGCCTTTTTCTGACTCCTGCCTTTTTGTCAGTGCCACTCTCTCCAACCCATGTAACATAGCTGGTCTCACTACCCTCTTGTAGACCTTCCCTTTCACTCTTACTGGTACTCGTCTGTTACAAATCACTCCTGACACTCTTCTCCACCCACTCCATCCTGCCTGTACTCTCTTCTTCACCTCTCTTCCACACTCACTGTTACTCTGAACTATTGACCCCAAGTATTTAAACTCATCCACCTTCGCCACCTCTACTCCTTGCATCCTCACCATTCCTCTATCCTCCCTCTCATTCACACACATATATTCTGTCTTAGTCCTGTTGACCTTCATTCCTCTTCTCTCTAGAGCATATCTACATCTCTCCAGGGTCTCCTCTACCTGTTCCCTACTCTCCCTACAGGTCACAATGTCATATGCAAACATCATAGTCCACGAAGACTCCTGTCTGATCTCGTCTGTCAACCTGTCCATCACCATTGCAAATAAGAAAGAGCTGATCCTTGATGTAATTCCACTTCCACCTTAAACACATCCGTCACTCCCACCGCAGACCTCACTGCTGTCACACTACCCTCGTACATATCCTGTACCACTCTTACATACTTCTCTGACACTCCCGACTTCCTCATACAATACCACAACTCCTCTCTAGGCACCCTGTCATATGCTTTCTCTAAGTCCACAAAGACACAATGCAACTCCTTCTGACCTTCTCTGTACTTCTCCATTAACACTCTCAGAGCAAACATCACATCTGTAGTGCACTTTCCCGGCATGAAACCATACTGTTGATCACTAATCATCACCTCCCTTCTTAACCTAGCTTCCACTACTCTTTCCCATAACTTCATGCTGTGACTGATCAGTTTAATCCCTCTGTAGTTACTACAGCTCTGCACATCACCCTTAATCTTAAAAATCGGTACCAAAACATTTTTTTGTCGTTCCTCAGGCATACTCTCACTTTCCAAGAATTCATTAAAATATCTAGTTAAAATCTCCACTGCCATTTCACCTAAACACCTCCATGCTTCCATAGGTATGTCATCTAGACCAACAGCCTTTCCATTCTTCATGCTCTTCATTGCTATTCATACTTCCTCCTTGCTAATCCACTGCACCTCATGATTCACTATCACACACCATCCAACCTTCTTCTCCCTCTTATTCTCTTCATTCATCAGACCCTCAAAGTACTCTTTCCATCTGCTCAACACACACTGCTCACTTGTGAGTACGTTTCCCTCATTATCCTTTACCACCCTTACCTGCTGCACATCTTCATTAGCTCGGTCCCTCTGTCTAACCAATCGGTACAGGTCTTTTTCTCCCTCCTTAGTGTCCAACCTTTCATACAACTCTTCATACGCCTTATCCTTAGCCACCTCTCTCTTTGCCATGCACCTCATCTCCTTATGCTCTTGTCTACTTTCTTCATCTCTCTGACAATCCCACTTCTTCTTCACCAACCACTTTCTCTGTATACTCTCCTGTACTTCTTCATTCCACCACAAGGTCTCCTTGTCCTCCTTCCTCTTCCCAGATGTCACACCAAGCACCTTTCTAGCCATCTCTCTTACTAGCTCTGCTGTAGTTACCCAGCTATTCGGTAACTCTTCACTGCCACCCAGTGTCTGTCTTAACTCTTCCCCGAACTCCACAAAAATATAATTTGTAGGGTATATAAAATATTGCATGATACCTATAATAATCAATCAAAAAAGTTTAGAAAAGACTGTGAAGAGAGACTGTAAAGACTGTATAAAAAAGGAAAAGTACAAAGACATCTGTATGGCTCACAACAGTGTGTAGAAGTTGTAGGAGTTTTGTATTGAACTGTTGGCATAGGTACTTTAATACGCCAAGCAAACTTCAGAATTTTTTTTTCCTCAAGCAGTTAACAATTGCTGGAGTTGTGATGTGAAAAAGAGAGGTAATTGTGAACATGTTTTTTTTTTTTGTGGAAAATGTAATGAGTTGCCAGGTTTTAAAAATTCAGGATGGAGTACTTTGTGAGGAGTGTTGGATGATCAAATGTTTGTAACCAAGTAAATGATTCTTTTGAGTTGGGGTATAGGATATGAATTGCTTAGACATAGTAAGGCCTTGTAAGTTTAATGCTACTGGCTGCCAAAAAAGCAATTACTAAAAAATTAAAATCAAAATCTAAGCCAACCATAACTGATATTTTGAAAACTGTGAAGGAGATAAAATAATTGGAAGTGGGATCTTTAGAAAATGGAAGGAGCAAAGTACATAGAAATAAATGGAATTTGTAGGAGCAATACATAGATTCATAGGCTAGGCTATCAGTTTGCAGACTATTGAATGGCGCACTGCGACGGTTATCCCACTTCACAAAGGGGGAGCCACAACAGACCCTGGGAACTACTGCCCCCATTAGCCTGATGAGCCTGGGGAACATATCATCATGGAACTCATAAACAAAGACATTAGAGATCTCCAAACTCTGGACCCCACACAGTTCGGGTTTGTAAAAGGCAGATCATGTCTCCTAAACCTGATAGACTTCTTTGAAGTAGTCAGCAAAGCCACAGATTAAGGTAAGGTGGTTCACACAGCCTATCTAGATCTCGCCAAGGCATTCAACACCATCCCCCACTCTGGAATTACAGATAAACTCACTAAACTAGGTATAAATCCCTATGTCAGAAGATGGGTTGCCAACTGGCTTACTGACAGAACCCACACTGTGAAAGTAGCAGACTCCAAATCAGACTTCAGACCAGTGACAAGTGGAGTACCACAGGGTTCAGTCCTGGGTCCTCTCCTGTTTGTTATCTACTTCTTTGAAGTACAGGCTAACACAGAAAGTCTTTGGCTAACTAAATTCGCAGATGACTGCATACTAGGAGCCATAATCAAAACTCCTAACGATATGGACATCCTACAAAAGGGCCTCACTGAGACAGATGTCTGGTGTCAAAGCCATGGTCTCAAGCTCAATGCCAAAAAGTCCATTGTCATCCCCTTTGGTAAAAACTCTGTACCCATGAACTACCACATAGGTGGGAGTCTAGTTAACACCAAAAGTCTGATAAGAGACCTTGGGACACAGGTGGACAGTAGTCTCTCCTTTGATAATCACATCGCCACAGTGGTAAGGAAATCCTTCTACTTGGCACACCTCATCACAAAAGGTTTCTCATCCAGAAAAAAAGAGGTCATTGTTCCCCGCTACTCATCACTCATTAGACCCATTATAGAGTACAACGCCCCTTTTGCAATATACCTTACAAGACATCTACAACAACTGGAAAGGCCACAAAAATACCTCACAAAGAGGATTACTGGCCTCAAACAGATGCGTTACACAGACCGACTCAAAAAACTCCAGCTTTACTCCGTCACATATCGTCTACTCAGAGGCGATCTCTGCCTAATATACAAAGCTATGTCAAACCCAGAGCTGTTGGACATGCTCCACTTAAAGAAATCCCAATCCCTCCGAGCTACACGCTCTAGGGGCCTAAACCTTGTCACCACAATAAACAGAACATGCTGGAGAGATATATTCTTGTCCCAGAGACTTCCCATACTCTGGAACAGACTACTTATCTATGTCAAACAGAGCTCCTCATTAGCACTCTTCAAGAAAATTCTTGATGATTGGATGGGTAATAGGAAATTCACCCCAGGATCACTTCTGTGGTTCTGCTTGACAGGGGTACAGGAAATTATTTTCTTGGGTGGCGAAAGCCAGGGTATCTTTTTGGCTAGACTTGTATAGGCCCTAGGGCCAATAGCCTAGTACCTACCTATGAACCTATGAACAAGCCTAGTCAATAGCCAGATGTCAGAATTAAACCATGCAACTTCTGTTTGGGAGGTAAAAACCATAACCTTCATGCCAACCCCTCCCTCAGTGGTATAGGTTTATAGATAAGTACTAGGCTAGCTGCCATAGTAAGACTTTTTAAGCCTAGCCAATTTCCCTAAAAGGTGAGAATTAAACACTATAATTTGTGTCTGTGTGGTAAACATCTTAACCATCATGCCAAACCCCAACATACAGAATAATGTTCAGGAGGGGGTGGAGGAGGAGCAGTGACATTTAAGGAAGTCATAGCTTGAGTAATTTATGTAATGTTGGAGTGAATAATCATTTTTTTAAAAAGAAAACATACATTTATAATACAGGACACTAATGAAAACTGTTTACAAGGGTTTGTTTTCTAAATATGTATGGGCACCCATTTCATTGTTAAAATTGTGTGAGTTTAATATAAAGGTAATTTAAAAAATAGTAGGAAACTTTATGAAAAATATTAAGGGAAAGACTAGTCAGATTTCTTCAAGATAACAAACACCATGGATGTGGAACCAGAAGATCCTACTAAATTAACTTGATCCAGTGCTATGAATGGCATATTAGAAACAGAGATCAACCAACTGATAGCAAATACTTCACTTTCAAAAAGGCCTTCAGTCTGATACTGCATAAAAGATTGATAAGCAAGCCAAAGGGGCAGAGTAGGAAAAAAACATTAAGTGTGCAAAAAGTATTCGGTTGGCAGGACACGGAGGAAGTAGAGTTATACTGTCAAGAGAAAGAGAGAAATGTAGTGGAATGCTACATGGTTTGCGTCTGGAAGTTATGCTCTTCACTGTCTTTTTTTCATCTTAAGAGGCACAGAAAGCAGAATCAGCCTGCCTATGGCTGATGGAAATTAAGGGGAACAGTAAGAGATTTAGGGGACAGTTTTATAAGCCTTAGAGTCCTGACAAATTTATTAAGATGGGCTGAGAGATGGCAACTCAGTTTTATTGCTGGGAAATTCTGAGACCTGCACCACTGAGATATTTAAAACTTTTAGTTCAAATTTTATAACACAATCATTGATAGCCATTTGCTAAACAAAACAATACAGTCTCACAATAGAAACAGACAGTGTGAACAGTAAGCTTCTCTGTCCTTGAAACCTACATTCATTAAAACATCATTGAAACCCACATTCAAAGAAAATGCATCTGGGCAGTAGCGGATTAAGTTTACCTTTGGGCTGTTTTCAAACCATAGGCCCCTTGCACACATTTTTAGGACCATGCATATATGCATGTGTTCTTTGATGCACCATACTGATTGTATTAAATTATAGTCTTGTATAATACAGCAACACTTGTTAGAGTGTGTTTTAAATTTGTTGGTTTGAACATTTTTCCAGTAAGCAATGAAACAACATATATGAACCAATAATGACAAAACTACCCATTACAGATCATTTCAAACACAAAGGCCACTCAAACTTCTGTAATTTCAATCCACCAATATCATTCAATATACACAGTCTCTGCAGAAGTAAAAGTCATCTGAATAATTCCACATTAAACATATCTATAAGTAATGAAGAGGGTGCTGCTGACAAACAACTTTACATTTCAGTGTCTGCAGCCCTTGAAGAATACATTGTCATGTTACATTAAAAAATGTTAAACTTGTAATATTGCAATAGAGAATGGCAAACAGGCAACAGATTCATAGTTACTAGACATCTCATTCAAGGGAGGACACATTCAGGAGTGCAGCACCCCTATTTCCCCTTAAAGGGCATTGCAGTATCAGAACTCAATCTACATGGTGTGGAGTAGAACCTACAGCTTTCTGCACCACAGGCAAGTATGCTACCTGTTGTGCTACTAACACTGCTTTCAGATTTTATAGCATAAACACTGATGATAGCCATTTGCTAAATAAAACAGTTACACATTGAAAACAGACTTAGCATGAACAACAGTAAAATTCTCTTCTCTTCTCTTGAAACTCTACTTGAAAATGCACTGAAACTCAACAGCCCTTGAAAATGCACCTCCTGAAGACAGTTTGGTAATTGGTGCAGAGGATTCAGGTTCTAGTCTCTTGTAATCAAAGTACAGAGCTTGATCCTGAATAAGGTAACTAATCTGCCATCCCTAACACCTAACTGTGTCATTTCACACACACACACACACACACACACACACACACACACACACACCTACCTCCATCCTCTTGCCCATCTGCCCATAGCATTGGTTACACTAGCTGCATTGTTTGTTTCAGTGGACTCGCTCTGTCAGTCCTGCTCCATGCTGAATAGCCATCAAATCTCTTGCTCTGCAGTCCTTGCTTAGCTGTCAGATTGGTGCTGGCATGTAATGTTTACATTAGGATGCTCAATGCTCTCCTAGAGGTTTCTTGGGTTTGCTGTTCTTTTCTTACAGAAGTCTCCCATGAGGTCCTAAAGACCTCCAGTTATACAGAGTCTTTCAGACTTTTTATTTACAAATCTTCAGACCTTTTATTTACAAATTATTTTATTTTTTTATTGGCTCCCCTGAGCCAACACATGCCCTAGGCAACCGCCCTGGTCACCTAATGCTTGATTTGGCTCTGGTAGTGCATGGAGTGTGGTGATTGTACTCCAATAGTTGGAAAAAGACCAATCAGTTAAGTGCTGCTATAGTGTAAAACACAATCTTAACAAATGTTAAACATCCCTTGCCTAACTTATTAAAGTGGGGTCTCATGCTTGACCAGTAAAGATAGTAGCAGAATAAAAAATGGATTTGTTTCTGCCTTATGTTCATACTGGTAATGTGTCCCTGACTTCCTTTTATAAACTTAAAAAGTAGTTAGAATAACTGGATGTGTGATTACCTGCATTTTTTGAAGAATACAAAGTCTTAGGTTCATAGGTAGATACTAGGCTATCTGCCCTAGGGCATTTATAAGCCTAGCCAGAGTGTATTTGGCTTCCTTCTCCCTATTAGATTAACCTACTGTGCCTCTGTAAAGTAGGTCACAGAAGGTACCCTTTTAAGATTAGTTTACTGTGCCTCTGTCTAGCAGGGACACAGGAGAGATCCCAGGGGTGAATTTGTGATTTCCCATCCACGCGTCCAAATTTCGCTTGAAGAGGGTCAGCGAGGGGCTATGTCTAACATGAATTGGGATTCTATTCCAGAGTGAGGGGAGCCTCTGGGAAATGAATCTGTCCCTCCAGCATGTCCTATTTATTTTTGTGCTGAGGTTTAGGTCCCTGGAGCGTGTAGCTCTAAGGGACTTAGATTTTTTGAGGTGGAGCATGTCCATTAATTCTGGGTTTGACATGGCTTTGTATGTCAGGCATAGATCGCCTCTGAGTAGGCGGTAAGCAACTGAGTAGAGCTGGAGTTTCTTTAGTCGAGCTGCATAAGACATCTGTTTGTAGCCCATGATCCTCTTGGTGAGGTACTTTTGGGGTCTCTCCAGTTGCTGCAGGTGTCGGGTAAGGTACATCCCAAAAGGGGCATTGTATTCAATTATGGGCCTGATGAGTGATGAGTAGAGGGGCACAATGACCTCCCTTGATCTAGATGCGAACCCTTTCGTGATAAGGTGGGCTATACAGGAGGTCTTTCTAACCACTTTGGCAACATGATTATCAAAGGAGAGATTACTATCTACGTTGGTCCCCAAATCTCTAATTACTTCTTCTGTACTTAATGGATTACCACCTATGTGGTAATTTGTGGGCACCTTGTTTTTCCCAAAGGGGATGACTATGCACTTTTTAGCATTTAGCTTGAGGCCGTGGTTTTGGCACCAAGCATCTGTCTCTGTGAGACCCTTTTGGAGGATGCTTGTGTCAGCTGGAGATTCGATTATGGCCCCCAGTTTGCAGTCATCTATGAACTTTGTCAGCCATAATCCCCCCGTGTTAGCCTGAACCTCAGAGAAGTATATACCGAACAAGAGAGGTCCCAGAACTGAGCCCTGTGGGATGCCACTTGTAACTGGTTTGGATTCAGACATGGCACCTGCAATTCTGACCATGTGGGTTCTATCTCTGAGCCAGTTTGCAACCCATCTTGTGATATAGGGGTTGATATTTAAGCTGGTAAGCTTATTTATGATGCCCAAATGGGGTATTGTGTCGAAGGCTTTTGCGAGGTCCAGGTAGGCTGTGTGGACTACCTTGCCCTCATTTATGGCTTTGGTAACTGTTTCAAAGAAATCAACTAGGTTTAAGAGGCAAGATCTGCCCTTAACAAAGCTGAATTGGGTAGGGTCCAGTGTCTGGAGGGTCCCAATGTCTTTGTTTATGAGTTCCATGATAATACGCTCCATAGCTTTACAGACCAGACTAGTCAGGCTTATGGGGCGATAGTTTCCAGGGTCTGTTGTGGCACCACCTTTGTGGAGTGGGACCACTGTAGCTGTACGCCATTCTTTGGGTACATATCCTGTAGTAAGGCTAAGTTTGAACAGTGACTTAATGCGAGGGTTCAGTTCTTCTTGGAGCTCATGTAAGACACAGCCTGGGACACTGTCCGGTCCCATAGATGCTGTGTTTTTTGCTTTGGAGAGGGCAGCTTTCACCTGTGCATCTGTGATGTCAGGGAGGTTACATTCAGTTGGGATAGGTGTTTGCTCCTTTGGGGGGGAAGGGGGGAGAAGTTTGCGCTGAATCTGTCTGCCAGGATGTTGGCTATGTCTATAGGTTCGGTATATTTTGTACCGTTATGCAACAATTCAGAGCATATCTAGGAGTTTCCGCCCATGTTTCTGACATAACTAAAGAAGGCCTTGTGATTATCTTTAGTGTCTAGGGCAATTTTTCTTTCGAAACTGGCCTTTGATGATTTTATGAGGGATCAAAGTTTCTTGCTAATACTGATCAGAGATGCCTTCCCTTTTTGGGATTTTGCTCTGTCATGTAGTAGCTTCCTCCTTCTGTTGTATAGCTTATTTATGGCCGGGTCCACCAGACCGGTCTCCTGTTTTTGGAGGAGTGAGTCTTGGTTTTATTTGGGATAGCATGATCCATGCATTCCTGCATGTGCTCATAGAATGCATTTGTAAAGGATTCTGTGGATTGGGCTGTATTATCCTCTGGCCCAGGGGCTTTGAAGGATTCCACCTCAGTCTTGAGAAGTGCAAAGTTGGCTTTGGAGAAATTCTTTACAGTGATTTCCTTGGCTGGGGGTGGGGACGGGATATGGATGTGTAGGGAAATTTGTTTATGGTCTGATCTTACCAATGAGGGGTTTACCTCTGGTGTGGAACATAGAGTCCCCATGTTGGTGATGACCAGGTCCAATATATTGTTCCCTCTTGTGGGAGTGGTGACCAGTTGTTCCATTGCGTTAGAGTTTATAAATTCAAGGAACCATTGGGCGAGGGGTTTGGGCTTGAGTAGTTTTCCCAGTCAATGTTTGGGTAGTTGAAGTCACCCAATAACATAGTGTTTGGAGAGACCTTCATATTCTCCAGTGTTCTCAGGAATGCCAAGTGGGGTTCCTGTAATAGGGAGGGTGTTCTGTAGCAGGCTACAAACTGAAAGGCAGTTTTGCCTGCTGTTAGCTGCACATGGATGGTTTCCGATGCTTTGTGCAGTGCCACTAACCTGGAGGTGTAGGTATCTTTGATGAATATAGATACTCCACCTCCTTTTGTGCTTCGTCCGAGTTTTGGGGCCGAAACGCATGGTATGAGTTATAACCTGGTAGTGCTGGGGTGCTCCCAGGAACCTTGAACCAGGTTTCTGTTACTGCACAGACATCGATTTTCTCCATACTGAGGAGAGTCTCGAGTGTGTGCATCTTGAGGTTTAGACTTCTGGCATTGAGTAGCATTACCTTTAGTTTTTTTATCTTTGGGTTGTCTATGGAGCTGGGTTTGTCCTTTGAGCCTTGCCTAAAAAAGGCACTATGGGGGTGGCAAGAGCCTTCGCCAGTATACGAAAGCCTAAGGGTGACAAGTGCAAGCTGTCCCTAGCGAAGCAACGTGGCTTTTCGAGCATGTCATCCCAGGCTGACAGACACTGGATCCCCTTTGAATGACACCAATACTTTAGCCAATTGTTGAAACTGATAATTTTGTCTTTATACTGTGGCATCATTCTTGTTGAGGGCAAGATGCTACTCAAGGTCAGGGACATACCAGCCTGGGCTACATGGTCAGAGAGCTCCTCTATGTCTCTTTTCATGTAGTCCAGGGAGGTACGTCTCAGGTCATTCACACCAGCATGGACAATGATGGAGTCATACTTGTACTTGCTTTGGAGTGACCTGATTGCTTGCATTATGTGGCTTATCCTGGCATCCGACAGGCAGCTTACAGTGACCTTCTTGTTCAGTCTGGTGAGTGGGATGTCAGTGTGCCGGACAATAGAGTCCCCTATAACAAGTGTATTTGGTGTGTTATTTGGCCTTATGGGCTGTGACTGTGAGGCACACTGATTTTGTGAGATATGTGATTTGTGGGTATTGTTGAGGGGTGGCTGTTGCTTGGATATCTGCTTAGGAGGTCTTTGCTGTTTAGGCAGATTTTTATTTAGAGCCTCCAAGTATGTTTTTGTGTGTTTATGTGTTGGGTATGCAGATGCAATAGGTCTGTGTGAGACTGGATTTGTGGTGTGGGTGGTTACCTTTTCCTCCTGACTGACTGTGCCAGTCTTGGGTTGAGAGAGCTCTGCCTCCAGTTTGGCTGTGTAACTGCATCTGTCACATGTATTAGAGTTTGTTGGAAGGAGGAGAGGGTTGTCTGTGTACATAAGGCAATTGTAACATTGCCTCAAAATTCCCAGATTCACCAGCTGGACTGGAGAGTAACCTTGAAAGTCTAAAACTCAAATGTCTGTCATTATTTAGTGACTACAATCCTCAGAGATTTGTCCAAAAAAACAAAGATTTTAGGACTAACAGACCAAACATATAAGGAAAACATCTGGACATTTTATGAAAATATGGACATTTGAGAGGTGAGTGTAAACCCAAGTGACTGTGTTGCACTGTCTTTCTGTCAGAGCTTGCTAAGTGCTTTATGGCTTTGAAAACCAGCTATACACTTTGTATTATTTTCATAGAAACAGGAGTAAATGGACTAAGTAAAGCTCTGTGCACTACAAAGAAATATGATCAGGTCTCCAATCATAACCTTTAATTATGTGTCCTCAACGTTGATGCCAAGATTCACCTGTTGAGCTTCACACTCTAGGTGAGTTTCTTGGCATCCATGTCTCAAACATTTAATAAACAGATTATGATCGGGTACCTGATCATAATCCTCTTTGTGGCTAATTTTTAGAACAACAATAAACCACAAAAAATGTAAAAAAGCAGCAGACAAAGAAAGCATAATTCTGGAATTCACATCTATGGACAAAGAGAAACAAAGGACAAAACAGTGATTTTTAAGCACTGCAGGACATTGTTGAGACCACTGAAGGAATATTATATCCAGTTTAGGAGACAATCTAGGAAAAAGGAAACCAAGGTGCTGCAAACAGTCCACAAGTTGTAAAAGGGATGGAAGGGAAATCATACACATAAAAGCTAAAAAGGCTTGGGGGTCTTGTTTCTATATAACAGACTAGAAAAGAGAATATTATTGTCTGTAAAATCAGTGAGAATTGTGAATGAACTGAAATGAGGCGGTAGGATGGAAGTTACAAGTTTTTAATTCCAGTCTGAAGGGTCACGCTGATTGTGAGAATGCATTATTTCATGAAAAGTTTAGCAGACAAGAGGACTTGGCTCCCAAGCTAAGTAATGTAGTTTTAAATAATTAAATCTATTAAAATATCATGGGAGATGGGAATAACTGGGAAATGGAGAGGGGAGGGTCAGCTGCAGAATCTTTGCTGTAGTACTCTATCAGTCTAGGTAGACCAATAGTCTTCTTTCTACTTTAATACATTTCAATGCTCTTTCATTTCTTTGTTTATGTATATATGTATGTATATATGTATGCATGAATATCAAAACCAACTAAAGCACCATGCCTGCAGCACAGATAACAGTAAATAAAAAAGGAGTGTCCTGAGTCCATTTCTGCACGTTTCCAGCATCCATGGCTGGAGGTGTATGTTTGTTTGTGTGCAAGCATGTGTGTGTGTGTGTGTGTGTGTGTGTGTGTGTGTGTGTGTGTGTGTGTGTATGTGCATGCAATTTTAACTTGACCAGATAGATGAACTGCTATTATATCCTCTTCAGCCAACACAGGAGGCAATAAGATGTAATAACAAGGTTATAAGCTGATAAGTATACACAAATAAGTACTAGTGCATTGTGTCTGCTCTATAACATGTGTGGCGTCCCCACGCTGGGCGAATAATCAAGGAGCATGAATCTCACAACTGGCACTGGAGGGAGACATTCACTTGGAACAAAAATGGATATACTCAGTATTTCCAGATGCAGCTCTCTGCATCAAGCACAATTTCCCTTAAGAGCACACAAGGAACACACTCACTCTGTGGTTCTGATTTCTCTATCTGCCTCCCTTCAGGTCCCCAGTAAGACTCCCCAATGGTACAGCTATAGAGTTGAGACCTCAGCTGAGTGTCCAAGCAAAAGTCCTCCAGTACCCTTTCTGTGAAACCAGTGCTTTGTGTCCCTGCTCCAAGTAGCTGACACACACACTTTGAGATTTGATTTTCTCACACACACACACACACACACACACACACACACACACACACACACACGAAAGGCTGGCACAGATTTACTAGCTATGCCCCCTTTTGCCTAGTCTATAAGGTAGTTACAATGCCACCAGACACCCCAAAGCCAGCTACTCTAAGGCTCTTGCAAGGGTCCCCAATTATACTGAGTGAAATTAATATTAATACATATGGTAATATTGACCAAACAGCAAGGCTTTCAGGAGTGGCCACAGTGTCACCGAATAAATATAAGTACTCTCAAAGGTTAAAATATTTACTAAAGGACCAGCCACAATGAAAAGTGTAAATATATTGAGTAATAAATAAGAAAAGAACATGAAAAATACTAAATATCTATTTACAATAAACACCAGAGTTTCAGTCACAAGAAACATTAAAAATAACACAGGTGGACAGTTTCACACAGTTACAGAAAAACAATACTTAACTAATCTCTCTATATTTTCCTGACTGATCTAAAGAATTATTATTCCCTGGTTACTTTCTAGAGCAAGGCAAGATAAAGTAGGTGAGGGGGTCTTTACTTGTCAGGTTGCAAAAACAGGCTGCTCTGAGTCTTCAGTCTAAGTTAATATTAAAACATTATTTTAGTGATGGATCACAGAATAACGTCACATGCATCTGGTTATCTGACGTCTGGTTCGCATGCAACCTCCCTTGGCTAGAAGCTGTCAGGATTTACCACATATATGTCAATAATACACACAGGACAGAGCCTTGCTAAGATCTGCTACAGCTCATGGAAGTCATAAAACAATTTCAAACCTCCACACTTCCAGAGTAGCAATTAGTTCATCACAATGACAATGCAGAAAGCTTCCTAGTACAATTTTTTTGTCCCTAGCTGCATTGAAAACTGTAAGAGACAAGCTTTATGGTCTAAATTAAGTAATTTAATTTCTTACTATTTTAAAAGCTAGTTGGATTGAGATTAATCTCTTCTCTTTCAGTATCCCCTGTTACAATATATACATTTCAACAGTTGCGATAATACAAGTACATTTCTTCCCCTGTCCAGCAGGACACAATGTTGATACATTTTTAACACAAGCAACTTTACAAATACATTTTCAACACAAGCATCTGTACAAATCAGTTTAATATTGAAATAACATATGATTCTTTACTAAATTCCAGCTAGGTGTGCTGGTATAGTTTATACATCCACTGCCCTACTTCTCCTGGCGTAGCTGGCAATACCTCACATTGTCACAACATGTCAGCCTTGTCTTAGAATATTCTAACAGGTGAAGATGCCAGAATCTACTAAAAATGTCAAAAATTATTCAAACTCTTACATATAGTAGGTTTTTTGGGGTACTTCAGTCTGCCAATTTTCCTTTTGCTATACTGAATTCCATTAGAGCTCATTAAGACAATGACTACTGAGCAGGATATAGTTTTAGTAATGTAGTTTTAACAAAAACAGAGTAGCTTCAGTGAAGGAAGAAGTGTTACAAACATTACTATTTTTCTCTGGAGGTAAGTTTAAGTTACACTTAGTAAATGTTCATTTGAAAAGCTGGTTGTATTTTTGAATAAATGCCCTGGAGTCAGCTGTGGCGTGATTTGCTTAGATTACAGAAAAATAACTTAGATTAAAAATACTGAAAAGATGGAAAGCTGCAGGTCAGCTTTGCATAAAGAAATGCTCACTCATACATCTGTATTATTAACATTTTGTACTAGATCCTTTAAATTCTTGTTATAACCTTTAACACAAATGCAAAGACAAAGTTAATTTCCTGTCATAAAGGTGGATTTGCGGAAGGACTGAAAAATTACATTCTTAGGCACAGTAGCCTTGGAACAGGAAATTAAAATGTTATCTTTCACAAATTTGAGTTGCAAGTAGGCAATGAATGCATTTAAATATGATTTAAAAGGCTTATTATTACCACCATTTTGAACTCCCACTGCCAAATGCACTTTTATTTCTTTTATAAAATAGTTGTACTTCCCTTATATAATAAAACCTTCTTGCGAGATGTCTGCTGGCCAGATGTAAATACATATTCAGATTTTGTTTAAAAAATACTATTAAGTATATAAAAAATGTTTCTTGCCAGTGTTTACAAGAATAAATGAATCACTTTTAAGAGGCATTAAAATGAATAATTCCACACTTGATTTTAACCTAAAGGCAGGAACATTAAAGTAAATTATAAAGCTGATGTAAATGTACTAAACTTTACGAGAATTCATGAATCTTCAACCATCAATGTAGACTAATTGCATTAGTACTGTTTTATATATGTATTTATATTATTTATTTTTGTATATTTACACCAGAATTTCACCATTACTTTCTCATGATTTCATGTTATGTATAAGGTAGGTCTAAATTTCAGGTCATGCATGTATAAGAACGTTGTCAACAGAACATAGAATATACCTTCTATGAAGTACTCTTCAGATGTTAACAAAATAAAAATCATGCAAAAAGCCAAAAATTATTTTATTAATGAAAAAGTTAAGCCATTATAGTCAAAATAACTCTGAACCAGAGTGACTCATTCATCACTTTCCACAGGTGCTGTTTTTCTTTTCTCTACTTGTAGGTTAATTAACCAACCAATTAGAGAGGATTTGTATTGTAGTAGACAGGGCATACCTAGGATCAGATTTTAGTCTTGTGGTTTGGTGCACAGGAGATCTGGAGTGATGTATATAAAGCCAAGAAATGAAATGGACAATACAGGAGTACATGGAGTAGGTAAGCTCCATGCACTATATGCACAGGAAAAAAGAATCATGTAAAAGATTTACACACTCACTTTGTATGCAACATTTCAGGAAATGGTATTAGGCAGCAGTAGTAAACTGAACAATATAAAAGTAAGATGAAGTGTGTCTTAAAGTAGAAATATCCAGGGATGACTGTTTGTGCTGGCTGCTGGGCTGTAGCCCCATAAAATAAAACATAGCTGCAACAGTTTATTTTTATTTTTTTATTATTATTACTGTCATTTTTTATTTAAATAAAGAAAAGTGATCATTTCTATTTTTTGTGTATCAGAACTTCATCATGCAAACATGCATGCACAGAGTTACGTGCTCTGTACAAAAAAAAATCAGACCATTTTTTAAAAAGACAGCCCTGCATTATGGCAGTTTCTGAATGCCCTGCAAGGAGCAGAAATGCCATTTCAGAGGAGGCTGACTGGACTGCTGTCTGAAGTAGCAAAGGCTATGTCTTATAATTTCTTAATGAAAGATTTCCCCAGTCCTAAAACCTTTAGAACATTAACTGCCTTTGCCTCTACTGGGCTGTTATTATTTTCCTGCTTTGTACTTCCATTTCTGGGTTTACTGTGTCTCAGTGAAAGCCAACAGATCTGAATAAATTGTCCGAGCTCATATTGCATAAACCCCACTAACTCAGGTGCTCAAATGATTTCCATGTTGGTCTGCTCTTCAAGAAGCTTGTGGCTTTTCTGGTAAATCAGTAAGGATTATTGCAGTCACTAAATAATGATGGCAGGCATTTGAGTTTCAGACTTAATAACCTTTAGCAAAAGCAAGTTAATGCAAAGTATGTCCTTCTAACAAGTTTCTAAGCAAGCAAAGGTGGTAGCGATACCTCTTTCATTCATCATTATTTTTAGTTTTCTGCTTGTTTCTTGAGCAAAGATGTCAAGAGGTGTGTTGGGGCATTGCAGTGGTTTGCACACTGTATTCTTACAGCAGTGAGCTGAAAGGATAAATTCATGTGTGGCAGTTACTATGTGTTTATTCATTTATTTGATTGTAATCACATTTCTGAATGTACAATCACAGTCATACAACTGGCTGTAATTGATTGTAATGTGTGTGTGTGTGCTTCTTCAGAATGCTTCTGATTTTGCCTCACATTTTGGTCTGATCCTCATAAAGTTTGTTTTTTTCTGGGAAATGATTCAGAACTACAGTCACTAAATAATGACAAACATCTGAGTTTCATACTTAATAGCCTTCAGAAAAAAACATGCTGATGCAAAGCTTGTTATTCTAACAAGTTTCTAAGTATTCAAAGGTGATACCTATCCCTGATTTTGGTCCTTTGTACACAGTCAGTCTTACCCTTCTACATGCTTCTTTACTGAAACGTTTGAGGGGTATATTAGGGGAATTACAGTGGGTGCACATTGTTGTCTTACAACACTGAGCTGAGAAAATAAATTCATGTGTGGCAGTTATGTATGTATTTGTTCAAACTTCTGAGGTATACAGTCACTGTCATACAACTGATTGTAATTCATGGTAATGTGTATGTTATGTATAAGTGGGAGGGATAGATGCTCATCTGGCCTTGACTTCACAGAATATCAATGATTTTGCCTCATATTTTGGTCTTTTCTTTGTTAAGCTTGTGTTTTTTTTTCTTGCAAACAAATGAGGACTGTAGTCACTAAATAATATCATGCATTTGAATTTCAGATTTAGAAGCCCTCAGAAAAAGCATGCTAATGGAAAGCATGTTATTCTACCAAGTTTCTAAGTATTTAAAGGTAATAGCTCTCCCTGATTGTGGTGCATTGCCACAATTATTTTGTAGTTTTTGTCTTGATTCTCAAGCTAAAAAGTTGAGATGAATGTGGAAGGGAGTGTAGTAAGTTGCAGGATATATTCTGAGAAGATAAATTTTTACGTTTCAGTTAGTTATGCATTCATTCATTCATTTGATTGCAATCAAAGTTATTTTGCTCTAAGCAGCTTAAATAATATTGTAACTAGTCACATTTTCTTCTGCTAATTGTTTAAAACCTTGTTTGTAACAACTCACATACTTGTCTGCCAATTGATAATACTCTGTATAATTGAATTGCCTGAGGAGCTTTCTTTTCTCTCCAGGTCTGTGCTTGGAAGATCCTATAGCTGATTGTTACTACTATGTTACTAAAATTTAACAAATTGTTTTCTAGTCCTGAGGAGCTTTTCTCCCCGGGTCTCTGCTAAAAATGAGCCAAAAGCTCAGCCAGACTAACCTGGTTAACAAATGCAAAATAAATAAAATAAATAAATAAATAAATGTGGTGTATGGTCACAGTCATACAACTGACTGTAATTGAAAGTTGTGTGTGGATTTGTGTATAATATATGTATGTGATGGCGGCATAAATGCTCTCAGGTGTCATTGATTTTGCAGAATGCCGCTGTTTTTGCCTCATATTTTGGTCAGTTCTTCTTAAAATTTGTGGGTTTATTTTCTGGCAAATAAATGAGGATTGCAGTCAGTAAATAATGCCAGACACATGAGTTTCAGAATTAATTGTCTTCAGAAAAAGCATGGTAATGTAAAGCCTGTTGTTTATCAGCTTGCTAAGCTAAGGGTACTAACTGTCCCTGATTTTGTTCCTTTGTCCCACATTATTTTTTTCTCTTTCTCTTTGATTTGTGAGCTAAGAGGGAATTTTTCATTGATTTTGAGTTGAGAAAGAGAGGTAATTTGGGAGAGTGCATTGAGTTATACACTGTATTCTGGCAGCAGTATGCTGAGAAAACATATTCCTCTATGGCAGTTATTTCTGTATTCATTAGCTTGATCACAGTCAAACATCTGAACATGCAAGTAGCTGTAGTTGATGTAACGTGTGTGTGTGTGTGTGTGTGTGTGTGTGTGTGTGTGTGTGTGTGTGTGTGTGTGTGTGTGTGAGTGAGTGTGCATGTGTGCACATGTATGTTAAATTATTGCTGGCAATTGTTATTATTTTTTATCTTATTACAGTGTGGCATCAGAGGTGTAGACAGCCAATAAATGTGACTTAAATTGCTGAGTATGGTGGCTGTTGGTTGGGCTGCAGCAGTCTGGACAGGATAAGTGTTATAGCAGCTGTTCATTGGCACAGTGCTGCAAAAAGGTAGCATTATTTTTGGCTGTGAGTCCATCTGTGTGGAGTCTGCAAGTACATCTGCCTGTGTAGGGGTTTTATCCCAATATATGTCAGTGGCCATTTGTGATTTTACTTTCATTCCAATCTAACACCAGAGGGATGCACAGATGATAGATAACTTTTTGGAGGGGGGTAGGGAGGCAAATGCTATATTCAGATAACATTTATATATCATTGCAAGCATTTACCATCTATTTTGCCATGTTGAAAATTTAACAGCCCATAGATAGCAACATTTGATGCAGCTCTGATGGTTGTTAATGCTACGAGCATTAAAAATAAAGATTTTTTATTGGAAAATTTGCTACATTCCCACAAGATTGATGTTGTTATTGTTTGTGAAACATGGTTAAAGAACAATGACTGGAAACCAGTTATGTCAGGGTATAAATGTTTTTACTGTAACAGAGATTCTAATAAAAAATCAGGTGTAGGTGTTATGATAGGGATTAAAGATAACTATGAGACCTGTGATTATTACATGTTCAGTGATGACACCAACACTATAGACTGTGTAACTGTGACAATAAAGACAACCCTGAAACATATAACAATTGTTGGAGTGTATAGACCACCAAAGTCAAGTGCAGATGACCTAGAGGAATTCATACATTTCTTGCATGAAACACAGGAGGGAAGAATAATATTAGCTGGGGACTTAAATTTACCAGAAAGAGACTGGAGTAATATTTATTCTACATTAGTAAGGAAATTATTCACAGCATGTATTCAGGAACAACAATTGCTTCAGATTGTAAAAAAAAAAAAAAAAGTACCAGGGGACAGAACATACTAGACATTGCTTGTGTTCTCAAAGAAATTACTGTAACATCAAGTTTTACCACCATTGATGTGCAGTGATCATGGGGTTATACAGGTTAATTTGTTGCTAGATAATTCTGACAAACTGAAATCTTAGTCAATGCACAGAAGGTTAATTACAGATTATATGGAAGCAAAACAGTCACTATGTAAAACTAACTGGGGTGAGGTGCTCAGTGGAAAAACTGCAGATGGAATGTGGAAAGTTTTGAAAGAGAAATTGTTTGAGTGCAAAAAATGAAAAAAAATGTTTAAAATCAGGATCTAGCCATACAACATCAGGCAAGTACATCTGCCATAAGAACAAGATATCTGGTTAAGGTGAGAAACAAAAAATATAAGAAATGGAAGAGAGGTCGAACTACAACTTTGAAAACTGAAATAAACAAGCTGGACAAACAGATTAAGCATATCAAGTAAAATTCGAAGAAAATGTATATAAAGATATTGAGCATAATAGGAAACCTTTTTATAGATATATAAGATGTGGAAGGAGTACAGACACACTAATTGAACTGTATGCCTATTCTAAAATGTATTCTCAGACACAATAGATTATAGATATATTTACAAAATCTTATGCAAAACAGTTTGACTCCACGAAAGGGGTGGCAAATTGTCCTAGTGACATCCAGGTAACCCCAGATACTGGAAACAAATGTGATTATATTGAAAAAGAACTGCACAAACTGGATCCAAACAAAGTGCAGGGAGGAGACAGAATTAGTAACAATGACCTGAGAACACTTCAGCAAGAACTTACAGTACCGTTATATCTATTATTCATTAGGTCATATAAATATGGAGAGATTCCTCAAGATTGGATACATGCACTTATTAAACTTGCTTTTAAGGGAAAGGGGAGTAGGACAAACCCAGAATCATACAGAACCTTAAGTCTGCTTTCATGTTGTGGAAAAAGTATGGAGATGGTAATATTGGATAAGTTATTGTCAGAACTGGATAGGGTGGGACTTGAAACCATATATCAGCATGCTTATGTTGAAAACAGATCTATTACCACCTGTAACATGATGTTGAAAACAGATCTATTACCACCTGTAACATGATGTTCTATAACAATATAATAAAAGCTATGAATGAACAATTGTGCTGTGATGTAATTTATATAGATTTAACTTCAGCATTTGACAGGGTCACACACATAACACTGATCAATAAATTGGTACAACTAGGTATTGATGTACTCTTGATAAGATGGATAGCTGCATGGCTTACAAATAGGACATGGCAAGTATCATACAACAAATGGACAGCAAAATCAGTGGTTACAGTCGGGGTGCCCCACAGGGCTCTGTCCTAGGCCTTACTTGTTTAGATTGTATCTTTCAGACCTAACTTTTTCATCTGAGGTGTTCTATAGTCTATATGCTGACGACCTGAAATTGGGTAAACTGATTACATGTGTTACAGATAAGGCATGTCTGCAAAAACTTGACTAAATTGACCATTTGGGCACAGGAGAATAATATGCTGATAAATACATCAAAAACTAAGCAAATGAGAGTTGGTAGGCATAGACTGAAAGGTAAATGTTTACTATAGCACACAGTGATTGAAACTGTAGACTCATTTAAGGACCTGGGTATATGGACAGATTCAGCTATGAGTTTTACTAAACATATCAACCAATTGGTTAATGATAGTTATAGAACTATAGGTTGTATAAAAAGATTTATAAAGTCTAGGAAATCAAAAATAATGAAGTCATTGTTTGTTAGTTACATTAGACCCAAACTTGAGTATGGAATAACAATATGGAAACCCTATAAGAAAACAAGCATGAGTAAAGTAGAAAGAGTACACTGGAAATATACCAAGGGCATCCATGGATGTGAAAGTTTAAGTTATTATGAAAGACTAAAATATCTGAACTTGTACAGTGTCTCTTACAGATATCTAAGAGGAGATCTTATTCAGGTATATAGGGTATTTAGTGACAACTACCTCTGGGAATGTTTGGGGTTAACAAAAAGAACTAGAGAATCATCAGATAACCTATATAGAAGATGCTATAGGAATGAGAAGTGTACTAATTGGTTCTCTGAAAGAGTAGCTCATGCATTGAACATTCTACCAAACTACATTAAAGCAAGTACTCGTTTAGATATTTTTAAGAACAGCCTGGATACTTATTATGGGAACAAGTGTTTTGGTATGTTGGCAAGCTAGAAGAGCATTAATGCCTGTGCATGAAATATGTATATGCATGTATGTATGTATGTATGTATGATTATTTTGTTAGGTTTGAACTTTAAGGTTTAAGGCACAACTTATTTTTCCTTGAAAGAAAAAAATAACACTGAATTTCTTTTTTTTATCATAAGTTTTTTTCAGGCCATTATTGGATGAAACATTATAAATAAGCTCATAAGATGTACCTCAGAGCATCTGAATTCCCAAGACCCCTGGCAAAATTCACTCACATCCTTCACACTTATTCCACTGCAGTCTTGGCCTTTTAAGGTGTTTAAAAAGGAAGGAAGAAAAAATTCAAAAGGAAGACAAGCCTGTGGGGGGAAAAAATAAGTAATCAATCAGGATAGTATGAGGCAGGGGAACGGGTTTGGGGAGATGCAGGAGGGACCAATGTACAATGAGGGACACATTGAGTCCTTTATCTAGGGCTCCATTTCACCAAAGGCTGACCTTGTTGATTGCAGTCAGATATCTGAGGTATACATTCTGTGGCAGAGCTAGCCGCCAGGTGGTGTAATCCTTGGCTCTAGATGATTGTCACTGCTGAAATGACATCCCAACCCCACATCCAAAAATGGGAAAAGGGGTTGTGAATGGACTGATGGATGGATCTGAGGTATATATATATATATATATATATATATATATATATATATATATATATATATATATATATGTATTCACTTTATAATCTCAAAATACTGAAATATTGAATTTTGGTATCGCGAGACTATAAAGCCAAAAAATAACGAAACCACAAAAGTGTGAAATTCATAATCATGACTTATAAACCCACCCTACACCACACAAACAAACAAATATACACCTTCCTGTCCACACTACAACAAACAAACAAAACACACACAAACACAACAACACAAATACACAGACCTACCCTACATATAAGCAGGGGGGCAAGCCCCCCTCCACCCCCATGTGGGAGGGCTGCACCACCCGCACCCCCGCTACTTATATATACTAACTCTGAGGTCGCACTAAAAAGACAAAGACACAAAACCCACCACTACACAATCTACATTCCCCTCGCACAAACACACATCACATATGTACAAACACCACCATTCTCAACACTTACACACTCATACTCTTACCTACATGCCATAACCTACTTCCTAACACACTAACATACACTAAAATCCCCACCCAAAACCCTTAAAATATAAACATTTACCTGAATCTCCAGCTATCCATTAATACAGCGCACCACCACAACCGCTGATTCGACATTTCCGGATTCGGTTATGTTGTCTTTTGCGGAACTGGGCTTTTGCTATTTTAGTCTTGAGATACTGAAATTTGATATTTCAGTATTTCGAGATAGTGACATAAACCCATATGTGTGTGTGTGTGTGTGTGTGTGTGTGTGTGTGTGTGAGTGTGGATGAAAGTGCCTGACCTAGTCTGTTGTTCGGTAGTGATCATTGACCTGTTGTAATAGAGCCCAACCCATTCATCTGCTTCCTATACTGCTCCCCTTGCTCTGAATTCATCAACCACCACTGAAATTATGAGAAGTTACTGCGTGTCATGACCACAACTATTATATAAGTTTACCACATGCACAGAAGTAAATGTATAGGTATAACACAGGTTGATAACTATCTTGGATATGATACTATACAATGATGGGTCATTGTTATTCATAAACAAGCATGATGATTGGACAGCCCAACCAGCATGCCCATTAAAAATCGAACATATACCAATAGAAAAAGTGTGGCCACTAAAGTACTATTGAGTGTCCAGACTTTTCTGTTGGAATATGCTGCAGAGGGACAGTGCCAAACAAGGTACGTTCTCAAAAATTAAAAAAAAAAAAAAAAAAAAACAGAAAAGTACCTAATTTTCATTCTATGTTTGCATTGTTCCTCCTTAAATATCAGCAGAGTCTTGTACCTCTCAACTATCTGGATCTTTGTGGAATATGATTTTTGCCTCATAGTTTTTGTCTTTTTTTTACATAAAACAGCAGCAGAGATTCTCTTTTCACTGTTGCTACTCTTCAACAAATAAGTAAATAAAAGCAACAGATATTATTTGTCTCCGTTGCTTCTCTTCAATGGCACTGATGAACTGTGCATGCACCGTACATCAGAAAATGTGAAAGAACGGAAACAACGTGGAGGAATACTACAGCGCTGTTATACAAAGACATTATTTAAGAAAGGTTATTCTATAATAGCAATAACCCACATCAGGATGACTGTTGATCAACCCTCTCGTACCAAAAAGTGCAGCGGATCTGTTTCTTGTCACAGTGATTTGCTGAGTGGAAAATACCTCTAAGACATATATATTTGATTGTTCTATTAGGAATTTATCCTCTAACTGAACAGATCAGTAGGGCTGTAGCCACTAAAACTTTAAATATAAATTCATGGTAAAAGTGAATTGGGAAGTATCTGTAAGCAGGGCATTGTAACTTAGTATGATTTTGTTCTGCAAAGCATTCATTCATTTCTGATACCCATTTTTTCCTTGTCATTATCATGAGATAGCCATAGTCTAACCTGACAAAGACACATAAACACTCTAGCATGCACACCACACGTTTGCATTGGGGAATTAGAACAATTGTCATTTCACCTATTAGCGTGTCTTTGGGATTTGGAATAAACTAGAGCATCACTGACAATCCATGCAGATGTGGGTAAGATATGGAGACTATGCACAGAAGATACCTTATCCAGAAATTGAACCAAAGACCCACAGTCTTTAAGCTAGCAATGTTAACCACTGCATAAATGTGTCTTCTTCTCCAAAACATTTAATAAATAAAATATATTAAGAGCAGTGCAAGAATAAGTGGACAGAAGCATCGTGTGTAATAAGGCAGGTTGTATGACCATTCCTTTAATTATATCACTAATAAAAAAATTGAAAAATTCAACATGTTGGAGGGAATTTGTGTGTAACATTGTCATGCTGATAGCTTTTGATTATTTAAGTCCGATCTTTGAGTGCATATGTATGCATATTTAGTTATTGTCCAGTAGAATTGTCTAGTTCATTGTCAGGTGACCACAGTATTTGATTATAATCACATTCAGTACAGTTCATTTTGTGAATTTATGTTTGTACATAGATGAGTCAACATTCATGAAAATAAAAATGTAATCAGTAGGCAAAATTAAAAAAAATGCCATCCTATTTTGATGTATTGCAACCATAATGTAATGCATGCCAAGATTTGAGTTTGCCCATAATAAGACTCATTTCTCTGTCTCTCTGATCCAAAATTAACTTATATTTATATGATGTCATTGTGGTCATTTCATAAGGAAGCTTAAAACACTCAGCAAAAAACAAGCAACAACCTAATAATGGTTTCATCTTATTCCCCATTTAGATACTTCAGTAGTCTGAAATAGAAAAGCGAAACATGGAGCATTCATTCTACCGACGATTGTCCTCTGTTGAAGGCCTGCGGAGACCAAATATTCCGCAGATATTTAAGGTAAAGTCAATTATTGCACAAGGTGCCTTTCATGAAACAATTGACAGGTGTAGTAAACTGTATATGTCACACAGACCCAAACAATGACAGGACAGCTGTACACACACACTTACACACACACAAGTACAACGTATTATTTATTGCTGTTATGCTTGTTAACCAGGTCCTGTGGTGGTCGTGCTGCGATAGCGTTGTCGCCTCACAGTAAGGCGCCGTCTGGTTCGATTCTCAGCAAGAGCGTCTTCTGCGTGGAGACATGCGTGAATGGGCGTACCTTCATTGAAGGTTGTGCGTCAGGCCTGGCAAGCCGGTACATAAAAATGAACTGCCAATCATTAGCGGTCCGGAGTTCCGCTGTGGCGACCCCTAACCGGGAAAAGCCGAAAGACACAAACAAACAAATGCTTATTAACCAGGTGGGTGGGCTAGTCATAAGGACCCTTTCATCCACAACTCTTCCATTACAAGAACAAACTGACCATAGTCAGTGTTGCATCACATGTTTGTCAAGTAGACCCAGCCAGTACAAGTGTTAAGAGAAAACAGCATCCCTTAGAATATGTTAGATAGGTGGCCAAGGATGAACACAGGATAGCAGCAGATTTCTTCAGCTCCACCAATTTCATTACATTGACAGGAATTAATTACTTAAAAAATTAATTTTTGAAGTAATTTTCTTTCTAAATATGTTTGTTTTATATAGTTCTTGAACTATATCTAAAAAAGAAAGGAAATCTTAATAATATTCCTGTCAGAAATTACTTTGGAAATTTTCCTGTCAGTTTATCAGTCTGAAATGAGTTTCAGTAAGACAAATTCTCAAGACTCCAGCATCAAGAAAGAACTTCAGTCTCTGATAATTATAGTCCAGCAACTTACTGCTAAGATGGATAAAATGGATACTAAAATAGACACTTTTATAGAAAAACTACAAAACAAATAGACTTGTTACATATGGACCTGCAACAACAGAAGATCCAGATGACAGGCATAGAAGAAGCTGTGAATGACATGGAAAATAGAATACAAGAAGAGGAAATCAACATTGAGTTTCTGCTGAAACAAAATACACATTTACAAACAAAGCTGGATGACCTGGAAAATAGATCTAGGCAATAACATTAGGATTTTTGGACTGCCAGAAAATATTGAAGGTAACAATATTACTTCTTTTTAACAACATGGCTCCCTAAAACTTTAGATTTACCAGAAGCATTCTCTTTTGGTATCGAAGAGCACATAGATCTATAGCTAATACTAACTCTAACAAAACTATCCTAGATCAGTTATAGTTAGATTTCTATCATCTTTGATAAAGAGATGGTTCTTAAATCTGCTTGGGCTAAAGCTCCTGTTAAGATTAATGAAACAACTGTGCTTTGACAATGACTATTCTTCCATGGTATTAGTTAAAAGAAAAGTTTTTCTGCCACTAATAAGGGAGCTTAAAAAGCACAGTTTAAAACATACCTTCTGTTTCCTGCCAAGCTTAAAATCTTCCTTCCTGATGGTCCTAAAATTTTCGATGACTTAGACTCTGCTTTACTGTTTATCAAAAAATAAGATTTTGGAAAAATAGAAGAAATGGAATGGGCTAGTCCTTCGTTAAAGAGACTGGCAACTGAAACTTCGTGGAAGACTTCAGAGAAGAAGAAGAGACTAAAAACAAATGATTTGTACTATGTTTTTTTTTCTCTCTCATCATTTTATTTTATTATTAATCTTTTTAAATATAGTTCCTGCATTTCCAAGAAGCAACAAATATTTTGAAAAAGATTTAATCAAAGTTATTCTCTGTGTGCAAAGAAATGTTTTGTTTCATAACTAGTCAAAATATCTGGAGATTTAATGGCAAGCTGTGATTTAACTTGTTTCTCTTTCTGAAGAGGAAAAATAAGGTCAGTAATTTGATACATTTTTATTTCCTTTAAAAGTTTATATCTTCTTCAAATGCTATTCCTAATTATACTTTCTTGATTACACTGCTTATGCTTGTTTGTAAATAATCTGTCATGCTTTAACTAATAATAATTAGAACTAAATAATAGTAAATAATATGTTTTATTTTTAACTCTATTAATATAAACAGTAAGTAACATTCTATTGTATATACTTCTTATAGCTTTCTCTTACATTTTTTTATTTCTGCCTTACACCCTTTTACTTTCTACTCTCTTTTCTTTTCTTTATTAATATATAGAAATGCTTTTGATCATATAGACACAGTAAATAATAAGATTTGCATAGGAGTTGAGTTGGGACAAAATGTTGAGTTTTGTTACTTATTAATAATTTTGGGCTTGATTTCACTTACATAGAGTCTGTAATAACCTGTAGAATGTGTTGTGAAGGTTTTTTCATGTTTAGATGCATTTACACT
Source organism: Protopterus annectens (assembly GCF_019279795.1). Lineage (NCBI taxonomy): Eukaryota > Metazoa > Chordata > Ceratodontiformes > Protopteridae > Protopterus > Protopterus annectens. The sequence goes on from NC_056741.1 coordinate 917,503,373, forward strand.
GCTAAATGAATGTTTGTCACTAGTTTTTAATAAGTTTCCCGCCAAAATGTTAAGAGAGACAATCTGGGATGTGGGCTGTCTCATGCACAGTGTCCATGAGCTACTTCAAAAGCTTCAACTCTCAGAATTCTCACAGAGAAGCTGAAAGCAGCTAGTCTCACCTTTGACCTACATATCACACTGACACATCACAGATACAGGAATGACACTACCTAATTATACATCTGAAGTAGGAGATTCATTTGTCTGCAACCTGTGGGTTATGGATCCGATATCGGATCTGAACCGGCATGGTTTACCAGCTATGGATCCGAGCTCTCAGCTCCTCCCCTCACCCATAATGCCCTGCTCTCCCTACATGACCTCAGATCTAGTTTGCCGCGCTGGTGACCAGATTAGTGTTCCTGAGCTTTTCAGCTAAGTGAATTTTTCAGTGTTTAGTCAGTTAAAATTTAATTTTTGTTGTGAAAGTTGAGTGAAAGTCTAGGATCCCCTTTTACATAGTTATACTTATTTAGTGTTTTAATATTATTTTTACTTAATTTCCCTCCCCTCGCTGGTAGCGTAGTGTGTGTTTGGGCCTTGTGTGTGTTTAGTTGCTTTTACTTTCTACCTTTAGTTTAAGTAACTTTTACTTCTTTGGGATGTCTGAACAACCCAAAGCTGTGTTTTCTAAGTGCTCCGAGTGTGGCCATAAGCTTTCCCCTGCTGATGGCCACACTTGGCGTGTTACATGCCTTGGGGTTGAACACCTCTCTTCTGGATGTTCCATTTGTGCAGGGTTCAACCCCAGGGCATTGAAGGAGCGGTGGTCCAAGCTTGTCTTGGCGGGACTTTTGCCCCCGGACTTGGCTCCGGCCTCCGCTCCTTCAGGGGGAACCATTTCTACGGTTGCCTCCTCTCCGGCTCCCCCTCCTCCTCCTGGGACTCAACCTCCCTGTAGTGGTTCAGAGGAGAGGGAAGCTAGAAAGAAGGACCGGAGGGAGAAGCACCATAAGCGGCGGGCCAAGACCTCTGTTTCGGCCCCGCCTGCCAAGCAGGCTTCTCCTCCGGCCTCCTTGTCTGCTGGTTCTCCCCCTCCTCGGCTCTGGTCACCTGTGTGCTTTTCACCGGGACCTGAGGAGGAGGAGACCCGATCTCCGTCGAGGCTATCCAGGAGGCACTCAAGGCCTACCTCGGTAGCCTTGTCGAGATCGACCTATAGCTTGTCAGACGCTGATCTGGACCGGATGATGAGAAGATTCATCCAGGCCCAGATGCAGATGGGAGTGCTCTTGCCTCCCCCCCCCCTCTGGGGGGGAGCTCGACCCCTTTCTTTAAGCCAATTGCTCCTTCTCTGACCCGCTACCCGGGTTCGGAGCAATTGGAGCCGAGCAGCCGAGCCGGGGTGGGTCGGCGCCGATAGTACTCGGTACTTCGGATCTGACCCTGCCCTCGAGTGCTTCAGATCCGACCTCTCGGAGCCTGGATCCGAGCCTCGGATCCAGGGGGATCAGTGCTCCTTCGGCGCCGTCTGTGTCAGAGCACACTGTCCCTTCGGATCCGAGCGCTTTGGCGCCGGCTCCGATCCACTCCTCGTATCCGAGGGGGAGCCGATTGTCGGATCCATTGGTCGAGGTCGGCTCCCCCTCGGCTTTTGATGTAGTGGAGAGGGCCCTGTTGAGGGTCTCCGGACCCCCGGCACTTGCTTCGGCTCCGTCCCGCGCTCCCTCTGCACTGGGTCAGGCTTCCACCATCCGGCCCTTGGGACAGCCCACTTCTTTGCCCCAAGCTGTTCCCTTGGAACAGGTTACTGTTTGCGAGGAGTCCTCTGACAGCCCCCCCGGAGGATGTTCCCCATAAACATACGTGCAAAAGGAGGCACATTGACTCCCCCGAGTCTCTCACAGAAGACATGGACTTGGAGGAAGGGGAAGGCTCCCCAAGATCACCCCCTGAGGATGTCTCATTTGGAGACATCATGGAAATGCTCCGCATAAGGGGGGGGTGGTCTGCCCCCAAGTCTTCCTCAGACGAGTCCGTGTTCTTGGAGGCATTTGAAGCGGGCCCGTCTACCTCTTGGGTGTCCCCTCCTGCCGACCCCCTGGTGGACCTCATTACCACCATGGCGTGGAAGGAACCGGACACCGTGGAGCCAATCCCAAAAAGGCCCGACCGTATTCTCAGTCCCCCGGCTGACCGTGCCCATTGGAGTAAGGGGCCTCCGGTAGATGCCATGTTGACGGCGGCTGCCACCAAGAGGGAACTTGCTCAGGAGAGTCCCTCAGTCCATCCTCCGAGCAAGGAGTCTCGGATGATGGACCGCTTGGGGAAGTGGATGTTTAGTTCAGCGACCTTCTCAGTGAGGGCGCTGAACTACCTGGCGCATGTGATTAGGATGCAGCGCGATCTTATAAAAGAATACGCTGCATCCCCCCCAGAGTCCATGTCGGAGGAGGACAAAGTGCTGCACTCCACCCGTATGGCCACTCTCAGGTCCGTCACTAATACCTCTATGCGGCTACTGTCCCATGCTATGGAAGGTGCCACTAGAGCCGCAGGGGCAGGCCTAGTTACCAGACGTCAGGCCTGGCTCCATCATTGTGATTTCTCGGAGCCCTTCAAGGCGTCATTTGCGAACGCCCCTTTCGATGGTTCTGCCCTTTTTGGCAAAACTGTTCGTGACACTTTGACCCAGAGCGAGAAGGACGGGAAGACGCTGTCTGCCGTCGGAATCCGCTTCTCTGCACCCCATAGGCCCTATTCTAGGAACCAAAAGGGTCAGAAGAAGATGTGGTTCCGGAAGTCGCAGCAATCCCAGCCTGCTCCGGACAACCAGTCCTTCCGTGGCAGAGGAGGACAGGGAGGATGCCGCCCTAGGGGCAGAGGGACTCCCAGGAACTTCGGGTCCAGAGAACCCTTCTCTGAACGGCCCGCTCAGCAGCCCTGAAGGGTTGCCCGACTGCTCCACTCTGGAGGCAGTCGGGGGACGTTTTTTGGAGCACCTAGCGGCATGGGAGTCCATAACATCAGACCGCTGGGTCCTCCAGATCATATCCAGAGGATACCGTATCCCTTTTCGTCACATGCCAAAATTGAAGTCCCTCCCCGACGTTCCACCCGGTCAGTGGGAGGCCGCTTTGGCAGAAATTGGCCATCTGCTAAAGAAAAGAGCCATCCAGCCCATCCCCCTAGACCAGATCGGATCAGGGTTCTACTCCAGGTTCTTTTTAGTGCCAAAAAAGACAGGGGATCTAAGACCAATTTTAGACCTTTCAGTCTTGAACCTGGCAGTTCCCAAGGAGAAATTCCGAATGGTTACATTGCAGTCTATTCTCCCCCTTCTGGGAGAAAACCACTGGATGTGCTCCATAGACCTCAAGGATGCGTACTACCATATACTAATGGACAGGCACTCCAGGAGGTTTCTCCGCTTCCAGCTGGGAGCCAGTCACTACCAATTCCGGGTCCTTCCCTTTGGTCTCACCACAGCCCCCAGGGTGTTCACCAAAGTATTAGCAGTGGTAGCGGCCCACTTGAGGCTTCAGGGGGTGCAGGTCTTTCCCTACCTGGACGACTGGCTTCTCACCGCCCCAACAAGGCATCTACATCTCTTGGCGCGAGACTCCTTTCTCCACCTTGCTCCTCATCTGGGCATCACGATAAACACAAAAAAATCCAACCTAGCACCCACGCAGTTCATAGATTTTATAGGTGCCAGGTTAGACACAAGGAGATTGAGAGCCTTCCTCACTGCGGACAGAGTTCAAAACCTGCAGCTCCAGGTGCGGGCCATTCTCCACTGAAGCTCAGTTCCGGTGGAGTTGGTCCTGAGGGCCCTAGAGTCCATGGCGGCAGTGATAGCGCTTCTTCCTCTCGCCAGGTTCAATATGCGCATCCTTCAATGGACACTCCTAGTTCAGTGGTCGTATCTTGCTCTTCCTATGCATCATCCCATTGCGATCAGCAAGGCTTGCAAGCGGTCCCTCCTGTGGTGGCTACACTCTCCAGATCTCCATGGAGGCCGCCCCTTTTGTGCCTCTCCCCCTCTCGCCACGGTGACCACGGACGCCTCCCGTCTCGGGTGGGGGGGGGCATTTTGCAGGCCGGATGGTCCAAGGCACGTGGAACGATTCAGAGACCTCACTGCATATCAATGTTCTAGAGATGAGAGCAGTGCTCCTAGCGTTGCTAGCACTTCAGGCCTTTCTTCCCTTGGGAACAATTGCGATTCAATCGGAAAACATGTCTGTTGTCTGGTATATCAACAAACAAGGAGGAACCAGGTCTTACCCTCTTTGTCGAGAAGCCATGAGAGTGTGGGAATGGGCAATCTCCACCAACCGCTTTCTCATAGCAATGCATATTCTGGGTCGGTCCAACATCCTGGCGGACAAACTCAGTCGAACCATTCTCACCCCTTTCGAGTGGTCTCTCAATACTCAGGTAGCGGAATGCATCTTCGCACGGTGGGGAACTCCTTGTTGCGATCTTTTTGCGTCTCCCTCAAACACCAAGTGCGACAGTTTTTTCGCTCTCATACCTCCTCCCGGAGGTGCCCCAAGAGATGCTCTGGTGCATGCTTGGCCACCCGGTCTTCTGTATGCTTATCCCCCCTTGCCTCTGATGCTCCAAGTTCTTCAGAAAGCCTCTCGGTTGGGGTGCAGAATGATTCTCATTGCCCCATTTTGGCCTCGAGAGATCTGGTTCCCCTTCCTAAGGTCTCACTCAGTGAATCCTCCTTGGATTCTAGATCCCATTCCGGATCTGATATCTCATCCTTCCCGCTTATCTCCCCCGAATCTGGACAACCTGAAGCTGAACGCTTGGCTGCTCCAGTTCCACTCCTGATCAGGACTCCCGGTATTTCGTCCCCTGTTAAGGCCATCCTGGTGGCGGCTCATAAGCCATCCACTAGGAAAGTCTACCGCAGTAAATGGAAACGGTTCTCCTTGTGGGCGGAGCGGCAAGGCCTAAACCCCTTAACAGTTCCTCTCCCTTTGGTGCTTGACTTCTTAACCTCTCTTTTTAATGATGGTGCCAGCAGTTCCACAGTCAAAGTACAACTTGCGGCAATTTCTCATTATCATATTGGTCATGGCTCCAGTCCTCTGATGTCTACCAAATTGTGTAAGATTTTCCTAAAAGGTACTTTCCTTCTCAGGCCCCCTGTAAAGCAAGCGGTTCCTCCTTGGGATCTTTCTTTAGTTCTTCAGGCCTTGACCGCCCCCCCCCCCTTCGAACCGGCGGCTACGGTAGATCTGAAATTCTTATCTTTCAAGACCGCATTTTTAGTAGCCATTACTTCGGCCAAGAGAGTCTCAGAGCTTCAAGCATTATCAGCTAAACCTCCTTACTTGGTCTTTCATCCAGATCGTGTTTACCTCAGGACCAACCCGTCCTTTCTTCCTAAGGTAGCTTCAGAAGCAAACATTAATCAGTCCATTAACCTCCCTGTTTTCTTTCCTAAATATCAAAAACAAAGGTGAATACAAGCTTCGTTCCTTAGATGTTCACAGGCAACTTAGATTTTATCTAAACAGGACAGCTGGTCATAGGCAATCCGACCATTTGTTCATTTCCTTTGCTAAATTTAATTTGGGCAAGCCAATTTCTAAAGTCTCATTATCTCGCTGGATTTCACAATGTATCTTATTGGCTTATCAAGCTTCTGGAAGGCCCGCACTGGAGGGTGTACATGCCCATTCAACCTGGTCAGTCTCTACCTCGGCCGCCTTTAAGGCTAGGATTCCTCTAGATGATATTTGTGCAGCAGCCACTTGGGCTTCATCTCATACCTTTATTTCCCACTACAAGTTGGATCTTACATCTAGGGTAGAGCATCCTTTGGCTCATGGTGCTCCGGAATATCCTTCCATGATGGCCGCCCAAGGTTCAGGTAGCTGGGGACTCTGTCCCACAGGTTGCAGACAAATGAATCGCTTACTTCAGATTTAGAAGTTATGTACTCACCATAACATTCCATCTGAGTAGGTGTATTCATTTGTCTGCAACCATCCCGCCCTCCTATCCCCCTGGCCTTTTCAGTTTCCTGCATATGATGTGTTACCCTTTTCAGGGTGTTCATGCTGTTGGCAAACTCGATCTGAGGTCATGTAGGGAGAGCAGGGCATTATGGGTGAGGGGAGGAGCTGAGAGCTCGGATCCATAGCTGGTAAACCATGCCGGTTCGGATCCGATATCGGATCCATAACCCACAGGTTGCAGACAAATGAATACACCTACTCAGATGGAACGTTATGGTGAGTACATAACTTCTAATTTCTTGATTACACTGCTTATGCTTGTTTGTAAATAATCTGTCATGCTTTAACTAATAATAATTAGAACTAAATAATAGTAAATAATATGTTTTATTTTTAACTCTATTAATATAAACAGTAAGTAATATTCTATTGTATATACTTCTTATAGCTTTCTCTTACATTTTTTTTATTTCTGCCTTACACCCTTTTACTTTCTACTCTCTTTTTCTTTTCTATATTAATATATAGAAATACTTTTGATCATATAGACACAGTAAATAATAAGATTCGCATAGGAGTTGAGTTGGGACAAAAATGTTGAGTTTTGTTACTTATTAATAATTTTGGGCTTGATTTCACTTACATAGAGTCTGTAATAACCTGTAGAATGCATTGTGAAGGTTTTGTCATGTTTAGATGCATTTACACTGCAAAATGAATGTTTGTCACTAGTTTTTAATGCTTCCCGCCAAAATGTTAAGAGAGACAATCTGGGATGTGGGCTGTCTCATGCACAGTGTCCATGAGCTACTTCAAAAGCTTCAACTCTCAGAATTCTCACAGAGAAGCTGAAAGCAGCTGGTCTCACCTTTGACCTAGATATCACACTGACACATCACAGATACAGGAATAGCAGATTAATAATATGTGTTAAAAACCTATGTCCCAAACATATACATTACTATAACTCATTTAATTCATCTGATTGACAAGCATAAATAATTTTATAACTCTATACTGGAAGAAATTGTCATGTGATATATTTTAAAGCAGTAGTATAGCATGTTTGTAAAATCTGGTTACTAAAATGTGTTTGCTGTGCATTATTTTGTATAAAGCAGACAGATTTATTGAAGGGACAGCAATGTAAGATGGTGCTCAGTAAAGATACAACTCAGTGAGATCATATATATATATATATGTATGTGTGTGTGTGTGTGTGTGTGTGTGTGTGTGTGTGTGTGTGTGTGTGTGTGTGTGTGTGTGTGTGTTTGTGTGTATGTGTGTGTGTGTGTGTGTGTGTGTGTGTGTGTGTGTGTGTATGTGTGTGTGTGTATGCATGTGTATATATATATATATATATATATATATATATATATATATGTATATGTGTATATGTGTGTGTATGTGTGTATGTATGTTTAATCAAAGATACCCACACCTCCAGGTTGGTGGCAAAGCACGAAGCATCAGAGACTATCCATGTGCAACTAACAGTGGGTAAAACTGCCTTCCAGTTTATAGCCTGCTACAGACCACCCTCCCAAACCCAGGAACCCCACTCGGCCTTCCTGAGAACACTGGAAAATATGAAGGTCTCTCCGAACACCATTATATTGAGCGACTTCAACTACCCAAACATAGAATGGGAGCATTACTCTAGCTCCAACACCCTTGCCCAAAGGTTCCTAGAATTCATAAACTCAAATGCTATGGAACAACTTGTTACCACTCCCACAAGAGGGGAAAACATACTGGACCTGATCATCACCAACATGGGGACTCTATGCTCCAGACCAGAAGTGTATCCCTCACTGGTAAGATCAGACCATAAACTGATCTCACTGGATATTCACATCCTGACCCCACCCCCTGCCCAGAAAACCACAGTGAAAAACTTCTCTAAAGCAAATTTCACACTCCTCAAAACTGAGGTGGAATCCTTCAAAGCCCCGGCCTGTGGAAAATACGGCCCAGACCGCAGAATCCTTTATAAATGCATTCTATGAACACCTTCAGGACTGCATGGATCATGCAATCCCAAATAAAACCAAGACCCAATCCTCCAAAGGCAGACGACCTGTCTGGTGGACCCCAGCCATAAACAAACTATACAATAGAAGGAGGAAGCTACTACATGATAGAGCAAAATCCCAAAAGGGAAGGCATCTCTGATCAGTATTAGCAAAAACTAAGGGCACTCATAAAATCGTCAAAGGCCAGCTTCGAGAAAAATTGCACAGGACACTAAGGATAATCACAAGGCTTTCTTTAGTTATGTTAGGAACCTGGGTGGGAATTCCCAGATATGCTCAGAATTAGTCCAAAATGACTAAAAATACACTGATCCTACAGACATAGCTAACATCCTAGCTGACATGTTCAGCAAACTTCTCCCCTCCCACCAAAGGGCAAATATCTATCCCAGCAGAGTGCTGCCCCTGACATCTCAGATGCTCAGGTGGGAGCCACCCTCTCCAAAGCAAAAACACAGCATCAATGGGACCAGACGGTGTCCCAGGCTGTCCTACATGAACTCAAGAAGAGCTAAACCCAAACATAAAACTACTGTTCAATCTCAGCCTTACTACAGGATATGTACCCAAAGAGTGGCGTACAGCAACAGTGGTCCCTCTCCACAAAGGTGGTGCCTCAACGGCCCCTGGAAACTATCGCCACATAAGCCTGACTAGCTTGGTCTGCAAAGCTATGGAAAGGATCATCATGGACCTCATAAATAAAGATATTGGGGACCTACAGACACTGGATCCTACCCAGTTTGGCTTTGTTAAGGGCAGATCCTGCCTCTTAAACCTGGTTGACTTCTTTGAAACAGTCACCAAGGCCATTGACGAAGGGAAGGTGGTCCACACAGCCTATCTGGACCTCTTAAAAACCTTCGATACAATACCCCACTCGGGCATTATAGATAAGCTCACCAGCTTAAATATAAACCCCTATGTCACTAGATGGGTTGCAAACTGGCTCAAGGACAGAACCCACATGGTTAGAATTGCTGGAGCCATGTCAGACTCCAAACCAGTTACAAGTGGCGTCCCACAAGGCTCAGTCCTGGGACCTCTCTTGTTTGGTATATATTTCGGAGGTACAGGCCAACACGGAAGGACTGTGGCTGACCAAGTTCAGAGATGACTGCAAACTGGGCGCCATAATCGACTCTCCAGCCGACACAAGCATCCTCCAAAAGGGCCTCGTAGAAACAGACAACTGGTGCCAGAGCCATGGCCTCAAGCTAAACGCCAAAAGTGTATAGTCATCCCTTTGGCAAAAACAAAGTGCCACAAATTACCACATAGGTGGTAATCCATTAAGTACAGAAGAAGTAATTAGGGACCTGGGGACCCAAGTTGATAGCAATCTCTCATTTGACAACCACGTGGCCAAAGTGGTTAGAAAAACATTTTATATAGCCCACCTAATCATGAAGGGATTCACATCTAGATTAGGGGAGGTCATCGTGCCTCTTTACTCATCCCTCATCAGGCCCATAATTGAGTACAATGCCCCTTTTGGGATGTACCTTACCAAACACCTGCAGCAACTGGAAAGACCCCAAAAGTACCTCACCAAGAGGATCAAAGGGCTCAAACAGATGCCATATGCTGCCCGGTTAAAGAAACTCCAGCTCTACTCAGTGGCATTCTGCCTGCTCAAAGGTGACCTGTGCCTAACGTATAAGGCCATGTCCAACCCGGAATTAAGGGACATGCTGCACCTCAAAAAATCCAAATCCCATCGAGCTACACGCTCGAGAGACTTGAACCTCAGCACTGAAATAAATAGGACATGCTGGAGGGACAGATTCATAACCCAGAGGCTCCCTTCACTCTGGAATAAAATCCCAGTCCAGGTTAGGCAGAGTCCCTCATTGACTCTTTTTAAGAGGAATCTTGATGAGTGGATGGGAGATCGTAGGTTTACCCCGGGTATCACTTCTGTGTCACTGTTAGACAGAGGCACAGTATACTAACCTCGAAAAGGGCATAGCAAAATTAATTTAAAATGGGTGGCGAAAGCCAAACATACTCTGGCTAGGCTTATAAATGCCCTAAAGCAGATAGCCTAGTATGAACCTATGAACCTATGAACCTATATATATATATATATATATATATATATATATATATGTGTGTGTGTGTGTGTGTGTGTATGTGTGTGTATGTAGATATGTATATAAATGTTTCTGAGAATCTGCTTAACTATGAAGTATGATTTATAACAATTTCTATGAATACAATATTTTATTCTATTGGCAATAATGAGTTTGAGTAAATGCTCATATACAAGCAATTCAAGGTTTTTTTTGGAAGCTGTTAACTGTATTTACATGACAGAAAATAGATGCATCCTAATATATGTAATGTCTGAATCATATTAGCCAAAGTTTTTGATTTAAATGAATGTTAGAACTTATTTTTCTCTCCTCTTGATTTCTAATATCAAGATTATTTGAATGCTATTTGAATACAAGTGTTTTATATTACATGGATGTATATAGTAGTATGAACAGTTTAAAAAAAAAAAAAAAAAAAAAAAAAAGGTTTATTTTAGTTTATATGAGGCTGTTTTACCAAATGTGTAGTCTTGTCTTGCTAGATAATTGAATTGAAAACTGTTAACTTCAGTTAAATATAACTAGTATTAAATTGATAAGGTGGTAGCTGACGTACTGCTGCTTAGGGTAGGGGTTAACTTGAGTGGTAAATACTACTCTAAGTTGGAGTTTATAACTCCAGGCTGGATGCAAGGTTTAATCCTTACATTATTTTCACTTGTTCATTGTTATTTGTATATAGTTTTGACATCCACAATATATTTTGTACATTCATTGTCACTACAAACAAAATTGAATCCTATACAAATCCCATAAGAGATTCAATAAATACAGCTATATTTAAAGGTACACCTAAAGGAGGAGATGTAACATTACTTATCTTGTTATTTGTTATTTTGATCATAAGATTCTTAAGTTTTAAAAATGCCAAATGACATCTTTAAAAGGAATTTCTTTAAACATTAATGGATTGAATAATCCATGTAAAAGGGCAAGCCTAATAAGATACATTAATTTACATAAGGCCAACTTAGTCTTCCTACAAGAAACCCATCTCTTGAAAAAGATATTGATAAACTAGCCACAAACAAATATACAGTATTGGTTAGTTCAGAGCACACTCAGAAAAAGAGGAGTGGCTATTTTATGGAATAAAAGTATGCCCATTCCTAAAACCATTAAGTCTTATCAGGATGACAAAGGAATGTTTTGTATGGTTACAATACAAATTAATGGGAAGACTTACACTTTAATTAATGTATATTGGATACCTGGAATTGGTATTAATACAGTGAAACATCATCTTGATAAGATCATATCATTCTCTATAGGAGATATTATTTTAGCTGGTGACTTTAATTGTATACTACATGAAAGTGATACTACCTCTATAGGAAAGAGAAGAATTACATCTAATGCAAAACACTTAAAGGATTTTGCTAATTCTTATCATTTGAATGATATTAATAATCAGATAGATTCAAAATCATTACCATACACCTTTTTTTCTAACAGATACAAAACTTATTCAAAAATAGATAGGGTCTTTATTTCTAACCAGATGGTAACAGATTTAATTAATTCCAAAATCATTTCATGTCCTATATCTGATCATAATTCAATTGTTTTTGAATTCATGATAAAAAATACTCATAATGTTCAGATCAAAAGGATACCAGCATACTTAACTCAACTAAAAGACTATAAAGAATATATACTTTCAGAAGTAAAACATTTTTAGACATAAATAACACTCCTGAAGTCTCCATTGTTTATGTTTGGGATGCCTTAAAATCATATCTATATGGACAAAGTATCAGATGGTATAATAATAAAAGGAAATCTTGGGATAAGGAATTGTTAGATATTCAAAGTAAATTAGACTCTTATAAACATAATAATAAAGAAAATATTATGAACAAGAAAGTTATTGAAGAAATAAACAAACTAAATGAGAAATACAAAGAAATTTTAACTCATAAAGTTAAAATAACTTTAGAGAAATACAAGTTTTGTCTTATTCAATAAGCCCCAAATACTTACATAGACTTAAAAATAAAACAAAAAGGTTGAATAAACAAAACCATATCAAAGAAATCTTTTCTCTTAGGAAAAGAAGAATGTTTCTAGTATACCAGAAATACTAGATGAATTTAGAAATCACTTTCACAAAATTAACCATAATAATATTAACATGGAACCTAAAGATAAAATAAAGGAGTTTATAACCACAAATATGAATAAAAGCTTAATAAACAACAGATTAAACTATTGGACAAGAGTATTTCATATACAGAAGTTATTACACAAATAAATAAGCTTAAATCAAACAAAGCACCGGTAATGATGGTATTATACCAGAGATATATAAAATCCTTTCTAAAAATACATATTCATTAATACATAAGGTTTTTATTTTGGCCCAAACTGAGTTAATAACCCCATCTTGGCAATATACATTTATTTCGCCAATTTTAAAACCTAATAAAGATCCAACTAAATGTTCTTCATATCGGCCCATCTCATTACTTAATGTTGATTATAAAATGTTTATGAATATCTTTGCTGATAGATTGAAGACAATCATTCCCGGCATTATAGATATAGATCAGACAGGCTTCATTGTAAATAGAAATACTTTTGATAATATAAGAAGAACTTTAACATTAATAGATTTTGCAAATAGGAAAAAGAAAGATTTAACACTTATTAG
>NC_056741.1:917528626-917571126 GCF_019279795.1 Protopterus annectens
CTTTGAACATTTGATTGTAACCCAGCCTACCCCGATGTATCTGGTGAGGAGAGAGAGATAAATTAGTTGGCGTCTCATTAATAAAATTGTTGTCAAATACATCAATACTAGACTTAAGAAAAATGTGATTATTAAATATCCTTGCTAGGTAAAACTGCATTAGACTAGCTTAATATTTTTAAACTATCTGACTTTGCAAGTAATGTAGAATGATACAATGGCTCATCTATTGGACCGACAGTCATTATGCGAACATCATGAGAGGAAAGAACAAGACAGCCATTCAAAGCACTTCAGAAATCTGAAGCTGCAGAACTGCAATGAAAGCATTAAACTGTTGTAACAAAGCTGAGAAGATTTGTTTAAAATGGAGTATTATTTTTTTATTTAATGCATGCTAAAACACACACATCCCATGTCATACGTAGGCCCATAAAAGTCAGTACCTTAATCAATCCATGGTTCCTTAGGGAGATTTGACATTGACATGAAAGTAGTTTTGTTTTGCTTGACTGTTGTTTTACAGAACAAGCAGTTTTTTTAGCACTTTAAATGATTCCATGTTGGGATGTCAGATTTCACATAACCATGACATAGTCATTGTGAACCAGAAATTAGCTTCCTGTATAATTTCAAAGCATTTCTTTTGTAGTGTTTTGTTTAATTATTTTGCTGCTTTTATGGACAAACATTCCACTTTCAGATGCAGTTATTTCATCCAAATATCTTCATACCACATTATAGTTTCCACACCTGGTTTCTCACGCTTAATTTTGTGCCAAGTGTTGTTGCCATATCAAATTTTCAGTTTTTGTAAAATGATATCTCCTTGCCTCATCCTCTGTGTATTGTAGTGGCAAACCACTTGAGACAACATAGTCATTGGTTATGTTCACATAATCACCTACATTTTTTTTACAGGATTCCTTTGATAAATGGTCAGCAACAGCGTCACTTTCTTATGTGTACTTCCATTTGTCCTAAGTGGGGATTCTAAAATGGGAAGTTTGTAGTTTTCTTAATGGTAGCATTGTCAAAGAAGTTATAGTAACATTTAACATTCACAAAAGTTAAAAGACACTGTTATCATGGATAGATCTCTCAATCTTAGTGTGTGTGTGTGTGTGTGTGTGTGTGTGTGTGTGTGTGTGTGTGTGTGTGTGTGTGTGTGTGTGTGTGTGTGTGTGTGTGTGTGTATGCGTGTGTGCATGTATGCGTGTGTGTGTGTGTGTGTGCGTGCGTGCGTGCGTGCGTGTGTGTGTGTCTGTGTGTGTGTGTGTGTGTGTGTGTGTGTGCGTATGTGCATGAGTGTGTGCGTGTGTGTGTGTGTGTGTGTGTGCGAGACTGAATGAATCATTTTGTTTTAACTGTACCTTGACTTAGCACCTGGTTCTTAGCAATTCTAACATGACAAGTAATGCTGAAAGGTAAATTATTTACTGTATCACTGCTGCTGGGAGTTTTGTTGGTTTAACCCTTTAGTGGTATTGGCCTTTCACCATGGTTGTGCAAACAGTGTGTTAGTATATGTAAGTAAGGGGTACAGGATGGCTTGCCTTCATAGAATAACTCTTTTTAAAATTATTGTTAATTGGTTTTGGTCACTTTTTTTTTCATTTTTTTTAATTTGATTCTGTCATAGCTATAGTGTCTGTTTGTATTTGTTGACTATGGTGGTTTCTTTATTAGCTATATATTCATCAAATGTAGTTTGCAATAGTTTATGATTTGTGATCAGTGTAAAGTAATGATCCTAGGGCCCTTACAAACCTAGCCAAGTTTTACCCTTATTTCCACGATTAGCACCTATCACCCCTGTCCAAGAGAGGCATAGGTGGAACCCCTGGGGTGAACTTACGGTTACCCATCCAATCGTCCAGATTGCGTTTGAAGAGGTTCAATGAGGTGCTATGCTTGACATGAAATGGGAGTCTGTTCCAAAGGTGTGGTAACCTCTGGGAGACAAATCTGTCCCTCCAGCACTTTCTATTAATGTCACATACTGGGTAAAGGCCATTAGAGTGAGTAACCTGTGTACCAGTTGAATTATGGATATGCAGCATTGCCAATAAAGTAGGGTCAAAGATTGCCTTATATGCAAGGCAGAGATTGCCTCTGAGCAGTCTGTATGAAACAGAATAAAGATTTTTTTTTTTTTACTTATTTAACAGCTTATTAACCAGGAAAGTCAGACTTCGAACAAAGACAATTTTCAATGGAGGCCTGGGGAGAAATGCTCCAGATGCATGTCTTTGTAACATGGGAGGAAAGCAGAGAACCCGGAGGAAACCCACACAAAAGCAGGGAGGACATGCAGACTCCATACAGAAGGCACTCCAGCCGAGAATCGAACCAGAGAACCTCTTGCTGTAAGGTGACAGTGCTATCACTGTGCCATCCTGTGACAGTGATTTCATATGGTCCTCATAGGAGAGATGATGAAGACCTTGAATTTTCCTTGTGAGAATCCTTTGTGGTCTCTCCAATTGCTGCAGGTGCTTGGAAAGGTACACACCAAAATGGGCATTGTACTCAATTATTGGCCTGATGAGGGAAGAGTACAGGGAGGTAATAACTTATTTTTTTCCTGGAAGCAATGCACTTACTTATGAGATGAGTAATACAGAATGTCCTTCTTACCACTGTGGAGATGTGGTGATCAAAGGTAAGGTTGCTGTCAACATGTGTGCCCAGGTCTCTCACCACCAAGTGCATACTAGTGGGTTGTTATTGATGTGGTAGTTAAAAAGGACATCATTCTTACCGAAAGGGATTATAATACATTTTTTGCATTGAGTTTAAGGCCATAACTTTGGCACCAATCATTTGTTGTGTAAGACCCTCTTGTAGGATGTTGATATCATTTGGAGATTCTATGACCGCTCCCAATTTGCTGTCATCAGCAAACTTTGTCAGCCACAGACCTTTAGTCTTAGATTGCACTTCAGAGAAATAGATTCCAAACAGTAGATGTCCAAGGACTGATCCCTGTGGAATACCACTGGTTACAGGTCTGCTGTTGGAGGTGGATTCCCCTATTTTGACTATATGAGTTCTATCAGTGAGCCAGTTAGCGACCCATCTAATGATATATGGGTTGATACCTAGCTGGGTGAGTTTGTCAATTATGCCTGAGTGGACGATACTTTCAAAAGCCTTGGCTAAGTCTAGGTAGGCTGTGTGCACAGATTTCCCCTCATCAAGGGCCTTGGTGACTGTCTCGAAGAAGTCCACCAGGTTTAACAGGCATGATCTCCCTCTGACAAATCCAAATTGAGTAGGGTCAAGTGTTTGGAGGTTACCAATGTCTTTGTTGATAAAGTCCATTATGTTTCTTTCCATGGCCTTGCAGATAAGGCTAGTCAGCCTAAGAGGTCTGTAGTTCCCAGGGTCAGTGGAAGCACCACCTTTGTGCAAGGAGATAATGATGGCCTTTTTCGATTTAGCTGGATGAAGCCGGTGCTTAGACTATGATTGAAAAGAGTACTAAATGTTGTTACTAATTACTGTTTGAGCCCGTGTAGGACACAGCCTGGGATGTTATCATGTCCCATGGATGCTGGGTTTTTGACCTTAGAAAGGGCATTCACGACCTGCTCTTTAGAGATACAGGGTAGAGGATGGGTGGTTGGGATGTCTTGGGGTAAATGTGGCGGGGAAGGGGGAGTGAAGTTTTCACAGAGCCTGTTGGCTAACAGGTTAGCAATGTCCACAGGCTCGATATATGTGGTATCATTAACTACCAGTTCAGCACAAATCTGAGCCTTTCCTTTCAGGTTATGGACGTAACTAAAGAACACATTATGGCTGTCCTTAGTTGAGGAAGCTAATTTGGATTCGCAGTTAAAAAACGAAAAGACAAACAACAGGAACCAACTCCACACTGCAGGTTGATTAAAACAATAATTTTAATACGGAGTAAATTGCGCCATCCATTTGAGGCAAAAGACACAGCAATACAGATAATGAAATTAAGAGCTTTTCGTCCGGATATTATCCAGATTTCTTCAGATATACAACTCTAAGTTACAAACTGTTTAAAAAGCCCACGTCGAATGATGTTGTCAAATGGGAGGTACTAAATTAATTAAATCCTTTAAAAACATTGTTTAAAACCAATAGTCATTTCATATGAGTCGTTTCCAACAATAATTAAGTAAATGAAGGAACAAAACATAACTCTGCAGGTCGACACTAATAAACTCCATAACATTACGTTACACCTATAAAAGCTTTTGTAGTAACATTAGTATCACAAATTCATTCATACTAGCCTATATGTTAACCTTAATGTTACATTTAGAGACAACGTTACAGTTGGTACTGGGAACATAAAGCCTCATACTGTCCCCATATGAAAAAATTCTTTATAAAAATGCATCACATCTAACAAAACTAAAATCTATTTTAACTCTAATAAATAGTCATTTAATAAACATAAAGCTAAACACACATAACAGTACCAAGTTCATTTAATTCATATACGTGTGCCTAAACTTAGTTTATTATATATACATTGTATTATCCTATTCAACAAATAATCAGATGCCCTAGGGAGAGGCATATGCCACATATTTACTATATACTCTCTTTGCCTACCTAATTAATAAAGATGTGTGTGTGTGTGTGTGTGTGTGTGTGTGTGTGTGTGTGTGTGTGTGTGTGTGTGTGTGTGTGTGTGTGTGTGTGTGTGTGTGTGTCTATATATATATATATATATATATATATATATATATATATATATATATATATATACACAAAATAAATGTAAGAAATCAAGATATATCCTAATTTACCTAAGTAAGCTTTTTAATTTTAATATGCATGCTATTGAATAAGTTTCATTTAGGCCTGGATAACTGCAAGCATCGAGTCTAAGCTGCCAACTTAACTCACTTTTTTCAAGAAGTAATTTAACCATGTTTTCCTCAGATAACTTTCTAGTGTCTTGTGAAGCTATTTGCGTTATAACCTTAAATCTAAAATAATGGTCTTAATTTGTCTCACAATGTCTTGCTAAAGCATTGTCCATTTTATGCTTTTGAATAGCATAAATATGTTCATATATCCTTTTGCGTAGTCTACAGTCGGTCGTACCGACATAGAAAGCTGGACAACCTTGGCACTGTGCCATGTATACTACTGACCTAGTGTTACAATTAAATTTATCTCTAATATAGTAAGTATTGTTCCTAATCCAGAACCTATTACCCACCTCAATGTGTCTACAATAGCGACACGCTTCACATCTATACATGCCTGCATTTCCCTTAGTTGGTTTCCATGGCATTTCTAATAAACTTTTCATATTCAGACCCCTCTTATAGGTAATATTAGGATGTTCACCTATTTTGTTAAATATTTCCTTATCCACAGGCATTAGGGGCCAGAATTTCCTAGCTATCTTTTGAATTTCTTCCGCTACTGGACTAAATGTTATTATCAGTGTAAGGGAATAAGAATTACTGGAGCTACTCAGTACATCTAAATCACTCAATTCAATGGTTGTTTGTTGTTCCATGGTTATTTCTTCCCTTGTTAATTCTTCCAATAGATGTTTACTCAAAATGGGTTTATAAATTCCTCTGCTTCTTTTTAACTGAACTTCACTAATCACCCTAGTCAGAAGGCTGTTGGGATAACCTCTATGCAAAAACATACCTCTTAAGTTATCACATTCTTCCCTGAAATCATCTTCACAAGTAATCATCTTCGCAGCTCGTACTAGCTGTCCCTTCACCACTGATTTTTTCGGGTGAAAGGGGTGGGAGCTAGTGTAGTGCAGGAATGAATCTGAATAAGCATTTTTCCTGTAAATCCTAGCTATATACCTTTGTTCCAGGATATTCTTTTCAAGTTTGACATCTAAATAGTGGATTTTCTGTTCCTGAAAGTCCTTAGTAAATTTCAGAAAGGTAACTGTACTGTTAAAAAATTCCATTTTGTTAGCTATATTAATATCGCCATCCACTATTAAAAAGATGTCGTCCAAAAATCTCGTATAAAAAATTATTCTTTACATCCAGATACTATTAAAGACATAGTTGTTTTCCCAGTGGGCCATAACTAAGTTAGAGGAACTAGCTCCACAGGGAGACCCCATGGCAACTCCAATTTTTTGGAGATAAAACTTATTATCAAAACAGATGAAGTTGTTTTTTAAGATAATACCCAATAGTTCCTCTATTAATCTTAGCTCATTTTCAGTCGCCCCTTTTAACTTAATAAACTCAAGGACCTATTCAATATCCATGTCTTGTGGGATGGATGAATAAAGGTCGCAAACATCTACTGTAAGGAAGTTCAGTTCTTCCCTGAACTCTAGTGTGTTAATCTTACCAAGAAAGGACCACAAGTCCTTACAAATTTGTTTTTCTTTATTCAAAAATGTTTTAAGTATAGAGTCTACAACCTTCGCACATGGGTATGTAATGGATTGCCTTACATCCACTAGGGCTCTCATTGGTGGATCTTGGGTGCCCTAATGGATTTTTGGTACTCCAAATACATGAGGCAGTTTGGGTGATATAATTGTAAGGAAGTGGCTAAAATGGACATCAATAATCCCGTAAATGAACAAATCATTAATAAACATTCTTATTCTATTATAAGCAATATTTAGTTCATTCAAACTTACTACCTCATATGTTTCTTTTTCTAAAATCTCTATCATTTTCTTAATGTAGTGTTCATAATTCATAACTACTAGGCCACCACCTTTGTCTGGTTTCATAAAGCGAATGGGGAGGCTCCGAAAGGATGACAACAAAAACCTTTCCTCAAGGGATGTATTTTCCTCATTAGAGTTTCTCTTTTTACTTAGAAGGATTTTCCTGAACTCATGTTCACATAAGAGTTCAAACATTCCAATAAGAGTATTTACTGGCGGATTAAATGTACTCGTAACTTTTAAGTTCATTGTTGCTGTATGTAGAATTACCCAGTAATGCTGCTAGGTTTAGTTTCTGTATGAACAATTTAAAGTCAATTAACAAATCAGCTAGGTCATACTTGCTTGTAGGAACAAATGTTAAGCCCTGAGCAAGTAATTCAACAAGGTCACTGTCAATGTTGTAATCCGTGTAGTTGTATATTTTAAAGTCACCTTCTATGTTAACCACAATCCTACAACGGTACAACTCCTCCGGTCTACTTGATAAGTTGTCATCCATGTTTAATTTCTCTTGTTGCTGCGAGTATTGTAAGTCCTTTTGGGATAAAATGTGTTTGAATTCCATTTGTTCCCCCTCCCCCCTCTGTAGTTTTTTTGTTGTTGTTATTGTTGGTATTGATGTTGTTGTTGGGGGTAGGCATTAAGTTGAGACATTTGTTCCCTTTCATTAGTGTTAGACTGAAAATTATCCATATCCACACTTGTGTTAATGTAATTCCCACTGTCATTACTATTCTGACCTGGGTTCAAGTTGGACCTTGATGTTGATGGTACTTCCTGATCGTAAGGTAACCTAGAACTAGGTAAAACTACTTGGTTAGGTCTCCACTGAGGGGCCAGTGGCACTTGTGAAGTTCGCCGTTTTGGATAAGCAGTACCCTCTGCGTACACCTTCAAGTCCCTCTGTAGTTTCTTAATCTTTGTTACTTTAAGTCTTTCAAGTTGCCGGGCTATACTTGTAAAAATATGGTTGTAGTCATACTGGTAATGGCTGAATGCAATATCAGTCTTAATATCAACTTCCAACACTAAAATATCACTAGTCAAGTTGTTAATCAATTTTTGATAATGTTTTGACATACACTTTAGTAAGTCCAGGCCTTGATTATTAAATAAGACCACAAGTTCTTTGTAGAATTCCGACCCCAGTTCTAACCCCATTAGGTATTGCCAGTAGCTCAAACCCTTCGGTACTATTTTTTCTTTAATGCATTTATCAAAGTAATTAAGTTCTAGTTGGAGTTCTTAATTTTTAAAAGTTTAGCATCAAATAGTTTCATCTTTTCGCTAATACTTACATTCTTCTCAATTTGTACATCAGGATCCAAATGCCCCTGTTGGTTGTCTAAGTTAAGTTCATTACTCAACTAGTTGGTAATATCCTATGTAATCATTTATCCTAGAATAAGAAGCCCACTGTTTGGTGGGTTAGTTTGTCTTTGGTTACCAGTAGTCACAACGTTATTGATCCCACTCCCACCAATACATTGGACACTCCCTGGTTGCTCCTGCTCGGTTTCTACTGAACGAGTGATAAAAGAATTCACTGTTCCCTAAGCACTGAGGAAATCAGGGCCCCATGTGTTTAAATCCGAAAACTGGTCGACCTTTGCAGATAAAAGTTCCAGCCACTCGCTCATGAGTTGAATTAGTTGCGTTAGGTTAGCTCTCTTCGTCTCCTCACTTTGAGTTAAATCTCAACACTCATAGTGTAGTTGAAAAGTTCCTGTTGCCAAAGACTAGATCCACACCAGTGAACGAAACCACAACTCAAAAAACGAAAAGACAAACAACAGGAACCAACTCCACTCTGCAGGTTGATTAAAACAATAATTTTAATGCGGAGTAAATTGCACCATCCATGTGAGGCAAAAGACACAGCAATACAGATAATGAAATTAAGTGCTTTTCGTCCAGATATTATCCAGACTTCTTCAAATATACAACCCTAAGTTACAAGCTGTTTAAAAAGCCCATGTCGAATGATGCGGGCAAATGGGCGGTACTAAATTAATTAAATCCTTTAAAAACTTTGTTTAAAACCAATAGTCATTTCATATAAGAGTCGTTTCCAACAATAATTAAGTAAATGAAGGAACGAAACATAACTCTGCAGGTCGACACTAATAAATTCCAGAACATTACGTTGTACCTATAAAAGCTTTTGTAGTAACATTAGTATCACAAATTCATTCATACTAGCCTATATGTTAACCTTAATATTACATTTAGAGACAACGTTACAGTAGGTAATGGGAACATAAAGCCTCATACTGTCCCCATATGAAAAAGTTTTTTTATAAAAATGCATCACATCTAACAAAACTAAAATCTATTTTAACTCTAATAAATAGTCATTTAATAAACATAAAGCTAAACACACATAACAGTACCAAGTTCATTTAATTCATATACGTGTGCCTAAATGTAGTTTATTATATATACATTGTATTATCTTATTCAACAAATAATTAGATGACCTAGGGAGAGGCATATGCCACATATTTACTCTATGCTCACTTTGCCTACCTAATTAATAAAGATGTGTGTGTGTGTGTGTGTGTGTGTGTGTGTGTGTGTGTGTGTGTGTGTGTGTGTGTGTGTGTGTATATATATATATATATATATATATATATATATATATATATATATATATATATATATATATATATATATATATATATACACAAAATAAATGTAAGAAATCAAGATATATCCTAATTCACCTTAGTAAGCTTTTTAATTTTAATATGCATGCTATTGAATAAGTTTCATTTAGGCCTGGATAACTGTAAGCATCGAGTCTAAGCTGCCAACTTAACTCACTTTTTTCAAGAAGTAATTTAACTATGTTTTCCTCAGATAACCTTCTAGTGTCTTGTGAAGCTATTTGCGTTATAACCTTAAATCTAAAATAATGGTCTGAATTTGTCTCACAATGTCTTGCTAAAGTGTTGTCCATTTTATGCCTTTGAATAGCATAAATATGTTCATATATCCTTTTGTGTAGTCTACGGTAGGTAAATATTTCAGGAAATATTTAACAAAATAGGTGAACATCCTAATATTACCTATAGGAGGGGTCTGAATATGAAAAGTTTATTAGAAATGCCATGGAAACCAACTAAGGGAAATGCAGGCATGTATAGATGTGACGCGTGTCACTATTGTAGACACATTGAGGTGGGTAATAGGTTCTGGATTAGGAACAATACTTACTATATTAGAGATAAGTTTAATTGTAACACTAGGTCAGTAGTATACTTGGCACAGTGCCAAGGTTGTCCAGCTTTCTACGTCGGTAAGACCAAACTAACGTTTCGGCAGGTTAAAACTGCACATATCCTAGGAATACATAATTATGAAAGCTGGATTAAGAACATGGTTCAGACAAAAATAATAGGCAGAAATGACGTCATTCCATGTAATTGAAAATGTAAACTGAAGAGAATAATAAAACACTGTAGCTGTTCACAGTCAGTATCCATCTATCTAGTGCTGTTGAATTGCAACCCACTCCTACAGAGAAGGGCAGTGTTCACACCACTGGGAGGATAGACATAGCCAGGCGTGTGTGTGTGTGCATGTGTGTATAAGTGTGTGTGTATATATATATATATATATATATATATATATATATATATATATATATATATATTTTTTTTTTTTTGCCTAAGTCTGCACTTTAGGGTGTTTGGAGGGATGGGCCTGCATTCTGAAAGATGATGTGCCATACCAAAAATCCCACCTATGCCCTAGTCTAAAAGCAGCCATTCAGCTTCCTGAAAAAATACTATAACTTTTGAACACACTTCACGCATTTCAGGCTGCCACATCCTCCAGCAGTGAGTACAAACACAGTTCAATTACAATGGAAGCAAATTCTTTAGATATTTTATGTGTACTCATTTTTATTTTATTTTATTTTTATGAGGTGAGGGGGCAGTACTTTGTGGTCCTGTTTTCAGCCCCACTTGTTAAAAAGCATTTCAAAGTTTGGAACAAACAAAAATCACAAAATGCAGAATAGCAGCATTAATAATTATAATCACATATAGATCACTTGTAGAAATATAAGATATACAAGTCTGCAGTTTAAGGTATGAGCAGAGGTCTCCACTCCCACGGTATGACAAGTGAGTTAAAATATTACTTCTGAGGAAGGACAGCACCAGTAGTTAGTTGTGATAGTCTCTGTTTAGGGCTTAAATGCAATTATGTTTTGCATAATTAATAAAGTGCATTTTTAACATATAAATCCATTTTCTGCTGCTTGGAATGTTTTTAATACTGATATGGTGGTATTTCTATGACCTAAGACAAATAGCAGAGAAGAATTTTATGTTATATTTCAGAGAAAACTGTGTAATGAGGTGAAAAAGGAGACAGAGGAAAAACAAAGTGACCTTATGAAGGTTTGGAACTGAAGTACCTTGGTTATGGAGTTGGACTGACCTTGGTTTATAAGTTTAAAAACTAGAGTTTATGCTAGTAGAAAACTTCTATGGATAATAAATAGCCAATTAGTCTTTTGGAGTGTCAGACAGTAATGTTTTCATTTGGAAAAATTAACCACAAATCTGCGGATTTTATTTAACGTGATCTAAAGTTTATACTTGTTTGCAGAAAAGTCTGCAGCATATTCTGATGACAGAAAGTGGAATACTAGCTTGTAATTTCATAGACTGGTTGCTTTAAAGTAGTTACCCACAAGTCCCTGATTTTTATTGAGGTATTTGTTTGAAGAAGATCCGAAAAAAACACAGCTAAAACATAAAATGTAATATTTGGTAAGTGCTTTCAAGCCAACAGGCTCTTCATCAGAGCAATACAATGCAAAACACTGAAGCAGAAACCCTTAAATACCAAAAGCCAAAAAAGCACATGATAAAAACCAATTAGTCAATAAACTAATTTCCTGGCTTTCAGCAAAGGTCTTAAAGGAACCATGGCATTCAAGCCATAGTCTTTATCAGTTTGCAGTTCCACTATCCATCTAGTTTCCATCTTCTTAGTGAAATTCTTGACATTACCCCCTGTGTTTATTCAGATCTTCTTTTAATTACTTTTTTATATTGTGTGTTTGTGTTGATCCGACTCTAGGCTGCATCTGGTGATTTTTAAATTCTCTCTGTTTGTTGGAAGAGACTGAAAATCATATAGAAATATTCATCTACATTGCAAATACTATACCTGCTTCACATTTTCAATGTTTTCTCAATGGAAGATAGTAATTGTGTTGTTTGCAGGTACCATGCTAAAGCAATTATGGGGTTCTAGCAAGCATAGCTGTTTTTTTTTTTTTTTTTTTTTTTTTTTAAGTCAAGGTGATTCAACTAATTGAGTACCTTTTTTGATCAAACGTTAAGATTTTACAGATTAAGGTATGTGAATAGTCAGAATACCAGATGGCAAGATCATCATTATGCGTTGGGTTTTGAGAAGAAAGAAACAGATGGCATTAATGAAGATCTTGAGGAGTACAGAACCGAGATGTAAACATTGAGGACCCCAATTCATAGCTGGCCGACAGTGGAAGTGACTTGTCCACCTGAGCTCAGAAAGCTCATTTGTTTAAGCAGCTGCTAACCCACTGCAAGGTACTTTAGTTCAAGTCATAAAGAAACAACTCAATTAAAATTCTCTGGTATGAAAAATAGTTAAAGGCCAGTGTAAGGAATATAAAAATGTCCAATTAACTCACCACTGTCCATATATTTATATATGGTATTAGTGAGTGAAACTAGCATGAAATGTGCACTAAAGTCCTTCAGAAAATGTTCATTCCATTAGAAGATGAGATTATACCTATTCAGATAGGTTTTTGCCTAGGTGGACAAGGCCAGACAGGAGGTAAGAAAAAGGTAATTCTGTAAGAGTCTGACATCTTTCATAATCTTTAAATGGAGAGCGGGATGTTTGTCAATGCCTTTCCAAGTTCAGAGAAGGTTGTATCAGAAGACAGAGAGAGCTGGTAATGATATTTCTGAGAGACATAATCAAGGTTATAACATCTTTTTTTATTTTTTATTTTTTACTTTTTTACTTCCTGCTTTCATACATTTACAAAGCTGGAAATGGCTTAGACCCTAAACATCACTCTTAAGAATTATAACTCCTTACGTGAAGCATGTGAGGACTTCTAACCTGTAAGATTTTATTGTCATCTGTCTTCTTTCTGTATAATCAAGTTTCAAAACACTGTTTGTAATTTTAGTAACCATAACATCCAAAAATGTTTTTTTTTTTACTTGTTAAGTGGGTAGGTGGGCTGGTCTGAGGACCCTTTTTAGTCATAATCTAATCCAAAAGCATAAATATATTTCAAAAGAACAACATATAGCTTATAACAAAATACACATGTACTGGCAATGTAAAGCTGCAACCAGACTGATCAAAATATATAGTTACAGTCAATGCAAAGTTAAAGTCAGTAACAACAAGAACTAACTAAGTGGAAGTAATTTAGTATTTAACAAAACAATGCTGTTACCATCCAGTTATTAAAATATAAATTGATATAGGGAAAATCCTACTACAACTTTAGATTCATCAGCAAAACATTTGTAAATGTTTAATTTAGAAATACAGTGTCACTGATAGAAAAAAATTTTGTTCCAGCTGATATATAAATATATGCAAAACTGAGGCTACAACTACCCCATAGCTGTCCCATTTTCTCTTGGTATATCCATTGTTAATAGACAGAAACATTTGTTTTTAAAATAAAGTCTATAAAAGGGAGAAACATTTCTATGGTGAAGCAGAAAACTCAGTTAAAACACAATGGCCCCAATTCCAAAAGACTTGATCTCAGTGTAAGTGACCACCTACAACAAGAGCAGGCTGAGAGCAGCTGTTTTGGAATCTGCTCCCCATAGTAACCCTCCTTATAGATAGGCTTTACACCAAAGTAAGTCACTTACACTGATTTTGGAATCAGGAGAGACTTACACTTAGAGCAACTCTTTTGGAATCTGACCAAGTGTCTCTCTCTCTCTCTTTCTGTCAAAGCGTTCTGTCCATCGGTGTGAGGCAAATGTATGTACATACTAACAAAACCTGCCTATAGTCAAAACGTTGTGGTAACTTTCCCCAATTCTGCAATCGCCCTTACATGGTGCTGCATGGTCTTCTAACATGAAGACATGCAGCACCAAAAAGGGCTGGACATGCAGTCATGATGAGTGCTAATGAGGCATTCTGGGGGAAGAGATATATGCTAATTAGCCATGTGCTCTCTACTGGGAACCACCTGCAGGAAGGCATTTACATGGTCAATTGATTCAAGAAATTACTCAGACATGTAAATCAGCATGGCCATCACCACCATGTGGCAGTACTGAACACTGCCAATAGGCTGTGTTCAGCCATCTAACACCTACTTGTTGGGGGACCACTAGACACCAGGGTCAAAGTTTCATAATAGCACTGACAGTGAAATGGGGATCAATGGAGGTGCACTAATCACAGAAATTACTCTTTAAAGTACCGTAATTGTAACTGACATCATAACAGGGATCAGGGGTTCGGGGTACAACCAGACACCGGGGATAACTCATGGAGTAAGGAGACATACTGGCATCAATGTTAGTACAGGGATCAGAGGGTGGTGGGATACACTAGACCACTAGAGGCTAATAGACACATGCCATAATGGCACTCCAATTATTTCGAGGGTGGGGGAACCATGGGAGGGCAGATAGAGCTAGGACAGATACATGGACTGTGTGTGTGTGTGTGTGTGTGTGTGTGTGTGTGTGTGTGTGTGTGTGTGTGTGTGTGTGTGTGTGTGTGTAGTGTGTTCATGTGTGTGTACCTATGTGTGTGAAAGAGTGACTGAGAGGGATGCCACTGCCTACACCCAAGCAGCAGGTTACCACCAAAACTTAAAGAGGAGCAGTGAGATCTGTAACTCATGGTAGTAAATGTGATTCAGAGACATGCAAATTTGCTGATAATGAGGTTTTACCTTGTCACAGCTGACATGTCTCTGAATTGCAAATGGGCACATTGTGAGAGAAGAGCCTTTAGTTAATTCATGGGTATATCTAATAAAAATAACACACACACACACAAACACACACACATATATTTTGTTTGTGTCTTTCGGCTTTTCCCGGTTAGGGATCACCACAGCGGAACTCCGGTCCGCTAATGATTGGCAGTTGATTTTAACATACCGGCTTGCCAGGCCTGACGCACAGCCTTCAACAAAAGTACGCCCATTCACGCATGTCTCCACGCAGAAGACGCTCTAGCTGAGAATCGAACCGGACAGCGTCTTACTGTGAGGCGACGATAGATATATATATATATATATATATATATATATATATATATATTTATATTTATATATACACACGCACACATACACACGCACACACACACACACACACACACACACACACACACACACACATATATATATTATATATATATCATGTATACATAAGAGTTGAATAAGATTTTTACATAGTTCTAATTGTATTTTTGTGTTTCTCTAAAAGACTCAAAAGTCAAGAAATAAAATAATAGCTAAATATTCAAAATAATATGCTCTTACTGCATCATGCTTAGCTAATAAGTAAAATACCAAAGCTAAACTTAAATAGAGGTTCCATGAACAATCCTCTTCTGGAGATGGTGGATGTTACCACATCCCATCAGCATTGTTAGGATTCTTTAGGCTTGGTAATCCCATCATAAGAAACTTTTTTTTCTTCATAGAAACAAGACCCTTATATAAAAACTTCATCAACTAAAAATGGATTTGCACAGAGACCCTCATCTCTTCAATATTTACATATGAGATATTGATAATCCTGGACATAAAAGGTTCAGTCCTACTCTTTCTATCACCTACATTAATTACAGTCTCAGAACTGTTAGCCATATCTTTCAGTGCTTACTTTCACCACATTATACTCTATGCTGCCTGTCCTTTCTCTGCCATAAACTGTTTCTGAATTTATATTTAGTAGTGGTGAATGCACTACTTTGACATGCATGTATATGTGAATTGAGGGTGGGAAGTAACTGGGAACTAAAGCCAAATCTTTATAAAGTTTAATAACAGTCATGCTTTCTGACATATTGTTTTATTCAGTAGCTAATAGCAGTAATTTAAGACAGATACTTAACCAAAGCATAGTTACAATGTCAAATGAACTTATTTTGTATTTAAGACACCCATTTCAACTTATATTAGAATATCAAAATGTGCATTCTTTACTGCAGTATAAAGGATGTCAAATGTGAAAGTCTAAATAAATACGCAAGTGCTAGGTTTTGTTTTCTTTTTTTATACCATGAAAAGATCTGAATGTGTAAGACACTTTTTGTAATGGGTCCGTTTTAATAAATCTGTTGGTGTTTTTTTAATCTGATAGCATAAAATCACATAGAATAATGTATTTTGATGGCGACTACCACATCCACTACAAGCAGATGAAAGTGAATGCACTGAGGATTGGCCTCCCTGAACTGCATTCGCCAAAAATTTCTTGCCCAAAATTGTTTTTAAGTGTTTTTGTGAAGGGGAGGTGAATAAGCCCCCCCCCCCCAAATTATATATGCCAAATCCATGGTTGCACCAACTCAAAGAAGGGAGAAATTCCCCCCAAAAAGGGAATCACTTCCGGCACAACTCGCTGAGAGTGATTTCCCTATGGGGAAACTCTAATCATAGATGAGTTTAAGCTTGGTCAGTCAAAGCCTGAGAGTTAAAGCTTTGCCCACTAGTAGGGTACACAGTTACAACTGCATGTCCCATCTAGTTTGCACTTTATTTATTGGAGAAGCTACATCATAATTTTTTATTAAATCATAACACCACCCGTTCATTTTCCTGATTATCATGGCCTTATGACTGCCTCATGCATTCTTAATGTCATTTACTGCATCTGACACTTTCTCCTTCCTCAGAAAGTTCGCTCTTCCTATACCCCCCCAAGACACTCACCCTGTATTCTCAAGTTGTGAGCTTTTATTCATATTAATCCCAAACAGATCATTGAAACTAAATTCTCCATAGGTATGCATGTGGTGTGTGTGTGTGTGTGTGTGTGTGTGTGTGTGTGTGTGTGTGTGTGTGTGTGTGTGTGTGTGTGTGTGTGTGTGTGTGTGTGTGTGTTATAGAAGGAAAGGCCTAGCAATATACATCCATAAATTACTTGCCTAAAAACTCCATGAATGGTGGAGAGGTAGCTCAATGGGTGAGTATTGGAGATGCGACTTGTGAGCCTGTCTGGATGGATTATACAGCTTAGCCTTTTTAGAATCACTTGAGGATTTTCAACATTTTTGTCATGTGTATCTTCCCTCTTTCTTCAAAATGTACTATTTTTGTTGTTTTTTTAACTACTACTATCCTGTGCTTGCTCTTATGATGATAACAGCTACAGAACTGCATACAGTATCCCAGTCCTGTTGCCAGACCTGCCACAGCACGTCAGGAAATGCAATCATAAATTTTCTCTCAGTCCATAAAATACCTGTAGACTGGTTGAATGCAAGCTCCAGCAGTTCCTCACATGGCAGCTGAAAGCTGGATCACTGTTGCATGGCTTGGATGGAATTTGCACTGTTCCTGCTGAATATGAAGATTGTTCTGGAACATGTTTTCCCTCTGTAGTTAAAACACATAATCGTGTCCTTCTTCCTTAAACATTTTATTTATATATTTATTTAGTTGTTTATTTAGTTAGTTAGTTATGAGTTTGTTCATATGGTAATTAGTCAGGGAAGTGGTCCAATGACCTTTTTTATCTGCAGTCTAGGACAAAAGGTTATTCTACCTGTGGTCAAGTAAGTTACTAGTTAACTGTTCACACCTTGATCCTGTTTCCATAAAGTTATATTTACCTGTGTTTAGTTTCTATTAAATGAAATTACAGATTTCAGATCGCAGATTGCATGGCTAGTGTTTTCACCGTTGCAGTATGAAATTGTTATATTTAATTAAGGTGTGAGGTGGTCAGAGTACCTCTTACTGGGGTGCAGGGGGATTGCCCCACAGCAAAAAATGAAGTAAATGTGTTTTGTCAGTTGGTCTGATACATTTTACTCAAACCTTATGGACTGAAGAGTGTTCATTCAATAAGTTTTGAGTCAGCTTCCCGTCCAGGCTAAAATGTACATGGACAGATTTACTGTTTACCTTGGTCAAAGCTAAGTTGTACAGGGATAAACTCAGACAATGCAGAGAGGTGGGCATGCAAGTCATTGTAAAGCAGATTCAGGTAGAAAATACCTGCAGACTAAACGACACTATAAGTTATAAACAGAACATGCCATGGAGAATTTTCTGTGACATAAGTTCAACTCTTCCTTCTTGACTGTGTTTTAAGTGAGCCGAGCTTGCTCGGTCTGAATGGAGTATGGTCAGAAACTCAATCACTGTGGCAGCAAGGAGTTGTGGCCAGATGGTGCTTTATACCTGCCGTTCTGGTAACAGTCAAACCATCTGCGAACAGCCGTGTTGAGTGCAGATGGTATTTGATCAAGGTGATCTTCCAAGCTATGTCTTCAGAGGGTGAGGGCTCTGTTGATTCACTGCAGAGTTACTGGCAGGTCGGAAAGGCTGAGGTGGCAACAGTCACTGAAGTGAAATTTTATAGAATTTCTTTAAAACATTTTGTAAGTAAGCTGGTTTGCACATCCTGTCCACAGCCCAGGTTGTTTATTCTGGTAGCAGTCTCTGTGTCCGAAAATGTTGCCTTCACATAAAAAATTATTGACTAAGAAGATGAACGGTTGAAATTTGTTGAGTTGTCCTGCTTTTGCAGTGTCGTGTAAAGCCACAGCAAAACATGTGCATGTTCTGAATGGGTGAACATAAAGATAAATGTCTTGAGGTGTTGCCTAAGAAATTATAGGAATGTATGTGATTTGTAGGCTGTTTGGATTGTCATTGTCAGATAAACTACTGTTCCAGAACAGTGACACCCATTTAAAGGACTGTACTAAGCATTCTCTGTAGAAGAAGACCTGTTTAGGAGGAGAGTGGGATAATGACAGTGAATTTCATTTAGAGGAAGTCAAGCTTTCCAGTGGGTTCCATCACCAAATTGGTAGCTTCTATAGCCAGGCTGTGGGAGGTTGACATAATGGTTAAGGAGTTTACCTTACAGACAAAAGGTACAGGGTTTGATTCTCATGTGGGGTAACTGGCTAGGCTTAAAATGGCCCACAAAGGCTGGTAGCCTAGTATTGATCTATGACTCTATGACTATATCTAGATAATGCCCTCCTTCATGAGTTAAGGCTACTGCTACTAGGGCAAAGTTTAGTGCGATATTAACTGGAGAAACTCATTAACAAAATGCTAAGCACTATTACAAATTAGGAGCTGAAGTCCCTTGCTATCAGCCACCACGCAGCTCTCTTATTCATTTTTCTATAAGAAAGTGAAGAAAACAGATAGGTAACCTTCATCACATGGTTTACAGAAAATTCAAATGTTTCTGACCCCTACAACCTTGATTACAGTATATACATGATTGTCACTGTGCTTCATCTATAAAGCCTTAAGATTTAGAGCAGTCTTAAAAGAAATGCTACTATTTTCCCCTTTGCAGTCCAGTCTTGTGCAATGCATGGCCAAGGACATGGCTGGAATTACATCGGCAACACTAGGCCACTGTCATTATCCACTCAAGTGTTGTTCATTCAACAAAGTTCCAATGTTTTCAGAAAATCAGCTTTGGTGTCGCCTTGTTTCTGTGTGATATTTTATTTTGCAATGCCACCTGAGTTGGATAGGACTTCAAAGGAGGTTAAAGGACAGGGCTACTATTTGTATTAAGTACCCTCGGGCATGGCTACAGTCATAAAGGGGATTTTGTAGATGACCGATTTTTCTCCCCAGTGTATCTTAATCTTAATAGTTATATAGTCCGCATTCTGTCCTCTTTCTTTTTTGTCTTGGTGTTTGGAACTACTCTCTTTTTCTTTACAGAACTTTATTTGCTCAGAAACTGAAGTGTATTTATAAAACACAAACAAGTCAAATGAAAGAAGTGAAATGTTTAAACTCTAGAAGTATCATTTGGCCATATTGCACCATCTTCACTTACATGCATTTCTTATCAGAATCTGCTGAATTGAGAGGGAAGATCACAGCCTGGTTAACTCTAGACTAGCTGGATGTACTAACAGATCATAATGACTGAGTAATAACTGGGGTGCTTGCAGTGCCATGTTGCCACAAAGCACAGAGTACTCACAGTGTAAATGTCAAAATACTGCCCCCGTCATATACAGCTGACTAAGTACTTAACTTGATGTTCTTCGTGTTTCACTGTTGCAGCCATCGCAATTGGGTTGTCCTGCCAGGGGTAGCCCTCAGTTGGCCCAAATACCAAAGGCTTAGTATTTCTGTGGCGGTTGCTGTCACTCCAGGACTGACGTCAGGTCGTCAGTGATATAAAATCAGGCAGCCGACACCATTACATCAGTCTTTCTTGCTGAGGAGCCCGAAGCAGAAGCAGTTCACACAAGTGCCAGTCAGCCGCTACCTGAGTTTTTGTTTCTGAACTGAAGTTGAAGTCTTCTAAAGCTAAGTACCCCGTTGGGGGATCCTTTTTTCTTGCTCTATCTGATGTCAGAAAAAGTTAACAATTGTCTTGCTTGTGGAAAGCAAATACCACACCGAGACTTCCATTGTTACTGGGTCACCTGTTTAGGCCCAGACCACGACATCCCTCGCTGTCACTTTTGTGTTTTGTTCAACGCCAGAACTATATGTTGTCGGGCCCTTATTGTAGCTAAATATTTTCGCTCTCAGTCCTAGTATTCTGGTATGGCTTCAGTAAGCCATCCGACTACCGATCTTCTGAAAAAAGATAAGGATAAAGACAGAGACAGACCGCACAGGTCCAAAACTGCCGATGATGCTTCCATTAAGCTAGTTGTCAGTTCTCCGGTCCTCTGTGAGGCACTTTTGCAGCCCCTGATGCCCACTTCTTTGGATTCGCAGGCCACTACCGAGACCCGTTCGAAGTCCGGTATGCCATGAGACTCTTCTTCAACTAAGGATCCTGTGGATGTCTCTACCTTGTATGGGTCCAGAGCTGCTGAGCATGCACCAGCTTCCAAGGAAGTTCTTCGCACTACCAATACTCGACACAAACCGATGACTTATTTTCGCATCTTCAGTTTTTTCTAAAACTATCGAGTTTCTAAGGCCCAGGGTACAAACTATGCCTAAAAAAACGACGACCCAAGCTCAGGCACCTATTTCCATGCCTCAATCTCAAATGCTTAAAATTGTGGAAGACCTTATTATGCTTATTAGGGGAAGCCAGGCTACCCCTTCCAAATGAAAATGAGACTTGTCCCCAGTAGTTTTATCTGAACAGGAGTCCGATGACTCTGAGGTTTCTGAATATGAAAACATGCAACTCCTCTCTGCTTATGAGGATTCTGATGCAGAGGAATCCATTCCTTCTGTCTCTCCTCCCAAGGATTTTTCAATTGGTGAATCCCTACATACTTTAAGGGAGCATTTCCAGTCGGAATCTCAGGACTATCATCAGTCAAAAAAGAGACTCAGGGAATTCTTAGATTTACCACAGCACAGACCTTTAGCCATTCCTCCTGTCCTAGATGTTGTGGATGATGTCTTTATGGAATCCAGTTTGACTCCTGACACCCTTCCTCCTGCTCCCAGGAAACCTGACAGGTACTACAGAGTCCCTGACTCTCACAAATTCCTTTTCAAAAATCCTACTGCTGACCCAGAGGTCATCTCCCAAGGACCAAAAGGAATTAAAGCAACCTCAGCTACACCCCCCCCCCCCAGACAGGGATTCCCGAGCTTTAGACAGATGGGGTAAAAAAGTATACACCTATGCAACTCTTGCTTTTAGAGCACTAAATTGTCAGTTCCACATGCTGAAATATCAGCAGCATGCCATGGAACTCCTCAAACAAAAAATATCTTCCTTTCCTGCTTGTGCAGAAAATAAAGAATTACAAGAGCTTATGCATTCTGCAAGCCAAATTACTAAGCACACCTTGCAATGTGGCTTTGACACCCTAGAAGCATCTTGCAGGGCAGCAGTCACTGGTTCTGTCCTTAGAAGGCACACTTGGCTTAAAGAACAGACCTTGCCAGACCATGTCAAATCAAAATTATTGGATGCACCATGAAACAAAGACAATTTGTTTGGCACCAAGGCAGAAGAGGTCTTAAAAAAGTTGGAAGAAAAAGCTAAGTCTATGCAGACAGTTAAAAATTTTTTACAGGTCCAGCCTCTGAGGTTCAGTAGGCATTGTCCCTCCAAGCACTGGTCCTTTCTGGCCCCCTCCAGGCCAGCTCAGCTCAGACCCAGGGGAAGCAGACCCCCCCAGACAGCAGTCCCAGGGAACTATCATACCTATGATACCCTGTCTATGGAAAGATTTTCTTTTGTGGGTAGCAGCATGCAACCACAACAAGGGACTTCCCTTCTCACAACCCCACTCTGACCAGACCTTCACCACAGATGCATCAGACTATGCCTAGAGTGCACACCTGGATGGCAGGTGCATTCAGGACCATTTGAGCCAAATCAAATACATCTGCACATCAACCAAAAAGAGATGATAGCTGTTCAGTACACACTGACAGCTTTCAGACCCTTACTCTCCCAGGGGTCTCTAGTGATCAAAACAGACAACACCGCAGTGATGTGGTATATCGACAAGCAGGGAGGGACTCACTTATCCTCTCTGCAGGCTCGTCATGACCCTTTGGCACACAGCCTCAGCCATGCAAATACACCTGCTAGCACAATTCCTGCCAGGGTCCCTAAACTCTCTGGCAGACAACTTAAGCAGGAACCTGCTAGACCCACATGAGTGGCAGCTAGACCACAGAACCTTCAACCTTGTAACCCAGAAATGGGGCACCCCCAAGGTGGACCTCTTTGCCTCCCACTCCAATCATCAGCTGAGCAAATTCTGCACCAGGGAACCTCACAGCAAGGCCTGGAAAGTGGATGCTCTATCCTTCCAATGGGTAAACCTCTCAATCTATGCATTTCCCCCTCTACCACTCATTTCAAGGGTACTGCTCAAAATAAGGGAGGAAAATCCAAGGGCAATCTTAATTGCCCCAAACTGGCCACACCAGCACTGGTACCCACTGCTGCACAGCCTGTCACCCCTGCCACCATGGAACCTACCTCAGATCCCAACACTCCTGACCCAGAAGAATGTATAATTCATGCATCCACAATTGCAGACCATGAACCTGGCAGCCTGGCTTATTCCCTGCCTCCCCTCAAGCTCCCTAAGCAAACAAGTCCTGGATGTTATACGTGAGGCCAGATGCCCCAGCACTAGAAAATCCTATGCTGACAAGTGGAAAAGGTTTTGCACCTGGATCCAAGCTAAAGGAGCCAAAACAGCATAGCCCTCCCTTTCTCTCATCCTGGATTACCTAGCAGACCTACTACACAGGGGTCTATCCTTCTCTTCTATTAAAATTCATGCCTCTGTTATCTCTGCTCATTACAACACAGAGCCACCTCTCTTCTCACACCCTCATCAAGCAGTTCATAAGAGGGGCTAACAACTTAAGGCCACCCAGAGGAGCTCCTACC
Organism: Protopterus annectens; assembly: GCF_019279795.1. Taxonomy (NCBI): domain Eukaryota; kingdom Metazoa; phylum Chordata; order Ceratodontiformes; family Protopteridae; genus Protopterus; species Protopterus annectens. The sequence goes on from NC_056741.1 coordinate 917,551,892, forward strand.
CCAGCTTGGGACCTTAACTTTGTGTTGGAAAAGCTCACTCTAGCCCCTTTTGAGCCTGCAGCTTCAGCAGAGTTAAAATTCCTCTCTTGGAAAACAGCCTTGCTTCTGGCCATCACTTCAGCAAGAAGAGTTTCAGAGCTACAAGCACTCATAGCTGTAGAGCCCTTCATCATTTTCCATGCTGACAGGGTCTCCCTTATGACTAACCCATCCTTCATGCCTAAAGTGGTGTCCAGTGTGGCTCTCAACCAATCCATTAATTTGCCCACCTTTTTCTGTAACCCACAAAACAAGGGGGATAGGATTCTGCACTCTCTAGATGTGCACAGACAGCTCAGATTCTATCTGGATGGGAATAAATCTTTTAGAAAAACTGACCAATTGCTAGTCAGCTTCACAGCAAGAGCAGAGGGCAAGGCCATATCCAAACAAACAATCTCCAAATGGATAGCACACTGCATCCATTTCTGCTACAAACAGCATGGGAAACCACCCCCAAAGGGGGTCAGGACACATTCCACCAGAGCAACCTCCACCTCTGCAGCTTTTCTCAGAGGGCTCCCACCAGAGACATCCTGGAGGCTGCAACATGGACTTCTGTTCATACCTTCACCAAGCATTACCACCTGCCTATCTTCTCCAAATCCAGGGCAGGCTTTGCCACCGCAGTCTTGCAGGGCATCCTAGCTAGCCCCCAGTCTTCTTGACTGCCTCCACCCTTGTCTTCAGCTTTAGGAATCAACCCAAGTGTGATGACTGCAACAGTGAAACACGAAGAACATGGTACAGTTGTGTACTATGAGTGTAGATGTTCGAGTGTATTCACTGTTGCAGTCCTGGCTTCCCACCTGCCATCCCCCTTCTCTCTCTCTCTCTCTCTTTTTCTCTCTTCCTCTCTCCTTACAAGGAATTTTTGGTATTTACTTTTTACTGGTGGTGCTCTTGCACCATAACCTAGCTCTCAATTTGGGGGCTCCTGACAGTTGGGGCAAGAAAAACTGATGTGATGGCATCAGCTGCCTGATTTTATACCACTGATGAACTGAGCAACCGATACAGAAATACTAAGCCTCTAGTATTTGGGCCAACTGAGGGCTACCCCGGGCAGGATAACCCAAGTGTGATGATTGCAACAGTGAGTACACTTGAACATCTACATTTATGGTAAGTGTACACAACTGTACTTTTTGTGCTTCTGTAGCTTTTGCATACCATGCTCTTCTAACACCATGCCTTATTCCAGTTTCATTTTTTTTTGGTTGATGTGATACAAGCCACGTTGGCATAATCTAGTTTGCATGTGGTATGTGTTATTCTGTACCTATGACATGTTATGCATAATTCTGTGCAGGATGGAATTTCTAACTCTGTCATGTAGAGGAATAAAACTATGACCGCAATACAGAAAACCTGAGCTTGAATGGAGGCTCAGGTGCTGGAAGAATCAGGTGGGGGAAGATGGGTGACTGGCCAGTGCCAGCTAACTCATCCTAGGGTGGGGGGAGAGAGCAATATTTCTTGGTCAACTGATCTCCATTATACAAGCAGTGGCTTATCCAGCATCAAACTAGGCAGCCCCAAGGACATGGGCTTGGTGGTCCCAAGCCACTAGTGGTAGTCCTTTCAACTTGGGGTTGTTGGCACACACAAGCAAGCAAGCAGGGGCACATGATTTAATGTGGTGATATGCGTCCCCACATTAGTTATGAGTGGTAGAGTTAGGGTCCTAATGGAAGTGTTCTCATTGCCTGATTGCTGGCATGGGCATAAACCACCAACATGGCTGTCTGGATAATGACCCCTTCTGATCAGCTCTCACCTTTCTACTAAGGACAGGCAGTGGAGGTGAATGAATGACTGCAAGACTCCTTAAATGAGGCTTGATGGTCAGCAGGCATGGAGGAAAAAAGGACACAGAGGAAAAAAAAAGATTTTTGTGAAATTTTGTGCTAAATGATTCTGAACTAGTCTATAAAGTATATGTCCCTCGTACCACTCTATATACATTAATAAAAAGGCTGATTGTGCTCTGCAGAGTTCATACAATAAAGGTTGTTGCACTTATTACAATTAAAACATACAACAGGTAATTCTTTTTACAAATACTCTATATATGTTGCTTGCTATTTAGTACAAATAAGATTATATTTGGGGGGAGAATGTGGCTATATCAAACGCTGTAAGATACAATTTAAGAAAAGAGTCATCAGTCACTAATAGCACCCCTCAATCTAAACACTTTGAAAATAATATTTATGATCTGAATATAGTATATAAAATTTAAAATACTCTTAGTAAAATAAATATTTAGAATGCATCTGACAACTATCTTTCATTACCAAATTAGTTTATTTAAGCCAAGGATTAATGATTCATTAAAGATACCTGAAATAATTAATGCAGTCTTAAAAATGCATCTTACATTGTTCAAAAAATAATTAAAAGCATATATTTTTTTTCCATTTGAGAAGTGTTTCTGCTAACCTGCTTGGTACAAATATTCCAGCTTGCAAAGTGAAGCAGATTATAGGGAGCATTCAAAATTTATGACAACTAAAATCACGTTGAGTAAATCTACCCACATTTCTGCTACTGGATGATCGCCATATCTTAGTTAACTAGAAGTTATTCTTGCCTGCTAGAATTTCTGGCATTTTTGACATGCATTTTATAAATTCTACCTTTATTTCACCCTATGGTGACGTCGCTACGTCTGTGTTCTGCTTTCAAAGCCTAGTCCATGACATAGCATATCTTTATACAGTTTCTGAGCAGTCTTTTCAGAGTCCAGTCATTCTGCGTTGCTCTTTGAAATGTCATTTATGGAAGGACACTGTCATCTTGGACTTCATTTCTTTTAGTTTCCTGAAAGCTAGTTTCTTGTGCCTCATTTCTATCCTTCTTCATTGGAATATATTTAACTTTGTGTAATATATCTTAACGCAAATTCTAACATATTTCTGTTTCATTTTGGTTGCCTGCATTTGAGTGCCTTTTTTCTTTTTATGTCCTACTGGAGATCACTTGCCTTTAGACAGAATAATAACATCATTTTTTCGACTAGCTGTACCTCTGTACATCACAGTATGATTTAGTCCTCTTCATTACACACACTTTATTTAGACAACAGTTAACAGTAACTCTAAGACTACAAGAGTTTGGATTTTGGCACCTGTGTCAAGAGAGTATTTTTATTGTGTAAGATAATCTTCTAGTCAGAACCCTTGTAAGCATAATCGTAATTGTCACTAAGATCTTAATGTTGACACATTTTTAAACAGTAATCACATGCCCTTCAGAGCTGTCGGTCTGAACCTTAGACATATTGAAACATTTTCTTTTCTGTGTCTGTTTCACTTACCTAAACCACAGCCTGTATAGTGTGCTAACTGTGAACAGCCATACATTCTAATGAAATATATTATTCTCAGATCTATGTCAGTTTATCGAAAAACCACATTGTTGAAACCAATACGGATTGAGACCATATGGTCAACAATGGTTTACTATCATAATTTGGAAATACACTAGGTTGATTCATCATGTCGTCGAAAAATAATGGCGAAAATTAAAACATTTTTCCATCCCAGTCTTGAACCATGTTAAAGCCGAGTGTTCGGTACTCGCTGTTTTGAAAATGTGTCCGTTGAACAGCATTTGCTGTCCAGAAATTGATATTCATGTTCCGGTATGGTAGGCTTCCAGTTTATGACACTTTGAAACTATACTGTCAATGTTACGCTGCTTGACCACGTGCATTCTGAATTATGATAGTAAATCGTCAACAATGCAGTTAATCAAAAAACTGACATAAATCCACACAACATCCACCCACCACACAAACACTGTTTTGGCACACCCACACCTCTGTTAATTATTCATACCAACTCTGAGATCGCACTACACTGGGAAAAAGGGCAAATTCCCCGATCCCTACTGTACTGCAATTTCAGTCAGAATGGTTTGACGAACCAAGCTGTCGACCATATAGTCTCGACCATATGAGTTTCGACAATTTGATCCTTCGACCAATTGACATACACGCCTTATTTTCTTAGTAGCCCCTCTTATTTTCATAACATCACTTCACCATGAACTGGACAATATTGTGTATTCACCCTATTATAGCAAATTCTCAGTTTCTGTTAACTAAAACATCTTATAGGTTCATAGGTAAGTACAGGGCTAGCTGCACTTGTGGGGCACATTAATGCTGTGCTTAAGATATACTTGTGCCATGCTGAGTTGTCTAGCAAGGCCAAGCATTCACAATGTTGGCATCTATCTTAAGGAATACCTGTGTGTTAAATGTACTACACTGAGAAGTATGTAGTGTGCCAAATTCCCTGCCAAGGGAAATCAGAGTTCAGCCTGTTGTTAAGAAAACCTTTACATGGAAATGTATTAGCAGTATCAAGCAGTGTGTTAAATACGTCCCAGAAGTAATCCCTTATGTTAAATTTCTTTCTGGCTGACACTTTGACAGTGGCACTTGCATTTAATGGGTTGCTATTTTAAATGTATTGCTGGTATAGCCAGAGTGACAAATGTGTTATTCCCAGATGTATCCATGGCTAGCTTATTACCAAGGGAAATCTTAATGTTACACAAATTATTAAGGGAAGCATAATAATAAATAAGAAGTTACTGTGCACATTCCCTATGATAAATGTACTACTGATGGATGACCTGGGTGAGAATTTTTACAAAAGAGCACTCCTCTGTTACATTCATTACTGTCACCGCCTCTTATAATGCATTCATTGCAGAAGTAGCTAGCACAAAATGTATTGCCAAAAGAAGCCTGCATGATAAACCTTTCATAAAAATATATCTTTGTGAGGAAGGAAATGGTGGAGTTAGGAAAATCTAATGAGCAACATTTATCAAAGGGTGTGACATTTATGTAATTAATTTTAATCCCATCAAGAGTGATCAGAGAATAATGAGTAGTGAAACAATATCGGATTGTGCTGAAAGATAAAAGCAGCAGAGATTCCCTACACCCTCACAGGAAACAGCCATCATAAAATTAATCTGTTTTTCTAAAGAAACCAGTCAACAGGCATAGATGTAAAATAATCCTAAATAAACCGTCGCCAGTTCTCATTCAGGAAAAATTCATACTGCTGCTGGCAATAGTAATCTCACTGCAGTCATTTTTTTTTTAATTTTTGTAGTTGTTTGTTTATTTTTTCTGTTTCTTTGTTTGAATTGTTTAGTGTGGAGTTATTTTGTAGCACTGACACTGCAGAGTAGCACAACAGGTACTTCCCTCCTGAGGGCCATACTTCAGATGCAGTACTAAACCAAAAGCCCATCTGCCTGAGATGGTGGTAGCCCAAGTGGATGTAAAAAAAAACGCCAGTTTGCTTATAACAAAGACTAGGGTAATTTCCCCACTGTCTTGGCCAAATTTCTCCCAGTTGCTACAAGTGCCACCTCAAGTCTTCCCAGACAAGAGGCCTGACTTCAGGTTATGGTTGAATGCTGAAGGAAGTGACAAAAGTTACTTTGCACTGCATAAGGATTTAGGCCCGATGGAAATGATGGCATCAAATGAAAAGTATACCTGTCATTTTTGAAGGTGTGGATATATAAGATCCAACAAAGTGAAGGCTTTATAAAAAGGCAAGGGTGTGAAAAGATTTTTTTTTGAAGGAGATCAAAAGGAAGGGGATCTGTAAAAATGTGTGAGAATGATAAAAACGTGGCATGTGAGTGTAAAGTGAGCATGCGAGAGGAGATTAAATGGATAATGAGAGACCAAAGACATGTTACTAGGGACTAAGAATGGTTAAATGGGGAGCAGAAGATGGAACGCGGTAGTAAGGAATCCACTTAGTTCAGGCAGCTTCATGAAAAAAGTCTAAAGGAAGTGTGCAAGTTATATACTTTTGGACCCTGACTGCTTGTCCTCCTGCAGAGTATGGTTGCTGCTGATAATTCATAATCCGACTGTAATACCTGTTGGAATGCTGCTGAATGTTGTAGCTCCTGTTAGTTTGTATACAAGCAGACTGTAACATATGTTAAAATGCTGCTTAGTATAGCAGTTCCTTTTAATTTATGTATAATACATGTTGGAATGCTCATTAGCAGACCGGAGTTCCGCTGTGGCGACCCCTTACCGGGAAAAGCCGAAAGACAAACAACAACAACATGTTGGAATGCTGCTGAATGTTGTAGCTCCTGTTAGCTTGTATACAAGCAGACTGTGACATATGTTAAAATGCTGCTGAGTATAGCGGTTCCTTTTAATTTATGCATAATACATGTTGGAATGCTGCTGAATTCCTGTCCTAGAGACTTCCCATACTCTGGAATAAGCTACCCATCTATGTCAAGCAAAGTTCCTCATTAGCACTCTTCAAGAAAAATCTTGATAAGTGGATGAAAAATAGGAAATACACCCCAGGGATCACTTCTGTGGCTCTGCTCGACAGGGGCACAGGAAATTAACTTTCTTGGGTGCCGTAAACTAGGGAACCTTGTTGGCTACGCTTACTTAGGCCCTTGGACCAATAGCCTAGCACCTACCTATGAACCTATAAATGTTGTAGCTCCTGTTAGTTTGTATACAAGCAGACTGTAACATTTGTTAAAATGCTGTTGAGTATAGCAGTTCCTTTTAATTTATGTATAATACAAGATGGAATGCTGCTGAATGTTGTAGCTCCTGATAGTTTATATACCGTATTTCCCCGAAACTAAGACTGGGTCTTATACTCTTTCTCCTGCCGAAATACACATTAGGGCTTAATATCAGGGGATACCTTATTTACCCCCACCATACAACAATCTACATTTATTCATTTATTCATGTACAAAAATCTCCTTAAATGAGGACTGCTTGTCCAGGTAGCCTGCTCGTAGTGCATTGGCAACACAGCTGTCACTGATTTTATCCCATGAAATTTTCACCCAAGTCACGACCTCTTGCAGGCTAGGCTTCACAAAGTTTCCATGCTGATTTTTTTCTATTCTGTTTTCAATGTAGTCATTGAGTTCCATATGCAAATGGTCCTTGAATGGCTTGTTTATTGCAATATCAAGAGTCTTGGAGGTAGGCAGCCATTCCTGCGGGAATCATTATTTGAACTATTCTTCTCCATGCAAGGAATTTCTTCATGTCTTTAGCGCGGTGAGTGCTGGCTGAATCCCAGACTAGCAGACCTCTTTCGCCACCTCGCAAAACAAGTGGCAGCATTACATCGACCCTCCTCCTTATAACTGCTTGTGTGCACCAGGTTTTTAGGTTCCAAGAATGTAATTGCCTGCAACATGTTCAGTCTTATCTTTCTTGCCCTTACTAATGATTAGAGGTGGGGTTTTCTTTCCATCTAGATGAATTGCCAAAATACAGGTAACACGTGCACTCTCATAACCAGTGGAGGGAATGTAGATTGATGAGGTACCCCTCTGATCAATTGTTGTTTGAGATCCTTGGCCCATAAACACTGCAGTTTCGTCCATAGCAATCATGTTGGAGAGTTGGTATTTAGAAAAGTCAATGCCATCAACAAAGGACTTGAATGCAAGTGCACGTTTAATAACTTCAGTATCTTCCAGCTTGAACAGTGTTGTTGATCTTCTTAGAGACAGTTCATATCTCTGAAGGAAGCCATCCAGCCAATGTTGTGATGCTTTAAATTCTTCTGGGGATATTTCTAAATCTGGTACCATTGCAAGGGCAAATGCTTGAATATCAGCCCTGCGCACAACCAAAGCCTTTGCTATCCTGTTAGCCATCCATTCAGAGATGATGTCTTCCAGCTCAGAAAATAATGGTTGCCGACCTGATCCACACTTGCACTTCTTAGCAGTTCCCTCGTTGGCCTTTTGACTGAGGTTGTCGCACGCTGCACGCCATTTTCAGACCATTTGGGGATCTAACTTTTTCCCTTTGCAGAAAGCCATCAAATTCTTACCCTGGGAGTCCTCCACAATTCCTTTCTTGTACTCGATGGAATAGCTCTTTCTTTTTGCACTCATCTTGTCTGGGGGGGTTTAATTGAAGACTTACGAGACCGGAGTGGCAACACAAAATGGAGATGGTTAAGAAGACACAACCACAGCCATTTGTTATCAAGTGCACGTGCTTTATGCGTGTTGTCTGTACTTTGACCAATCAAAGTACACCTGCCAGTGTTTATGGACCAAGGATCTCAACCGTCAAGTGTAAGTGATGATTAGGGTTACAGTAAGAATCATGGAGGACTCCCAGGGAAAGAATCTTATGACTTTCTGCAAAGAGAAGAAGTTGGGTGCCCGAATGGTCCAAAAATAGCAAGCAGAGTACGATAACCTCAGTCAATGGGTGTCAATAATATTATTTTATAATTCAACACGTCCGTCATGTGTTGTTGACAATCTTAACTGGGGCTTATTTTTTGGGTAGGGCTTATATCATGACCACCCTGGAAAACCATGCTAGGCCTTTTTCTCTTGTTAGGTCTTATTTATGAAGAAATACTGTACAAGCAGACTGTAACATTTAAAATACTGCTGAGTATAGCAGTTCCTTTTAATTTATGGATAATAAGAATATAATATATGTTGGAATGTAGCTAAATTTAGCAGTTACTGATATTTCATGGCTAATCAGATTGTAATATATGTCAAAATGCTGCTAATTGTTGCAGCTCCTCTTAATTTATGGATAATCAGACTGTAATACATGTTGGAATGCAGCTACGTGTAGCATCTCCTGTTAACTCATGAATAATCAGATTTGAATATATGTCAGAATGCTGCTGATTGTAGCAGTTTCTATTAATTCGTGGGTAATCGACTGCAATATATGTTGGAATGCTGCTGATTGTAGCAGTTCCTGTTAATTCATGGATAACTGGACTGTAATACATGTTGGAATGCTGCTGATTGTAGTAGTTCCTGTTAATTCGTGGATAATCGGACTGTAATACATGTTGGAGTACTGTTGACTGTAGTAGTTCCTGTTAATTCATGGATAACTGGACTGTAATACATGTTGGAATGCTGCTGATTGTAGTAGTTCCTGTTAATTCGTGGATAATCGGACTGTAATACATGTTGGAGTACTGTTGACTGTAGTAGTTCCTGTTAATTCATGGATAACTGGACTGTAATACATGTTGGAATGCTGCTGATTGTAGTAGTTCCTGTTAATTCGTGGATAATCGGACTGTAATACATGTTGGAGTACTGTTGACTGTAGTAGTTCCTGTTAATTCATGGATAACTGGACTGTAATACATGTTGGAATGCTGCTGATTGTAGTAGTTCCTGTTAATTCGTGGATAATCGGACTGTAATACATGTTGGAGTACTGTTGACTGTAGTAGTTCCTGTTAATTCATGGATAACTGGACTGTAATACATGTTGGAATGCTGCTGATTGTAGTAGTTCCTGTTAATTCGTGGATAATCGGACTGTAATACATGTTGGAGTACTGTTGACTGTAGTAGTTCCTGTTAATTCATGGATAACTGGACTGTAATACATGTTGGAATGCTGCTGATTGTAGTAGTTCCTGTTAATTCGTGGATAATCGGACTGTAATACATGTTGGAGTACTGTTGACTGTAGTAGTTCCTGTTAATTCATGGATAACTGGACTGTAATACATGTTGGAATGCTGCTGATTGTAGTAGTTCCTGTTAATTCGTGGATAATCGGACTGTAATACATGTTGGAGTACTGTTGACTGTAGTAGTTCCTGTTAATTCATGGATAACTGGACTGTAATACATGTTGGAATGCTGCTGATTGTAGTAGTTCCTGTTAATTCGTGGATAATCGGACTGTAATACATGTTGGAGTACTGTTGACTGTAGTAGTTCCTGTTAATTCATGGATAACTGGACTGTAATACATGTTGGAATGCTGCTGATTGTAGTAGTTCCTGTTAATTCGTGGATAATCGGACTGTAATACATGTTGGAGTACTGTTGACTGTAGTAGTTCCTGTTAATTCATGGATAACTGGACTGTAATACATGTTGGAATGCTGCTGATTGTAGTAGTTCCTGTTAATTCGTGGATAATCGGACTGTAATACATGTTGGAGTACTGTTGACTGTAGTAGTTCCTGTTAATTCATGGATAACTGGACTGTAATACATGTTGGAGTACTGTTGACTGTAGTAGTTCCTGTTAATTCGTGGATAATCGGACTGTAATACATGTTGGAGTACTGTTGACTGTAGTAGTTCCTGTTAATTCATGGATAACTGGACTGTAATACATGTTGGAATGCTGCTGATTGTAGTAGTTCCTGTTAATTCGTGGATAATCGGACTGTAAAACATGTTGGAGTACTGTTGACTGTAGTAGTTCCTGTTAATTCATGGATAACTGGACTGTAATACATGTTGGAATGCTGCTGATTGTAGTAGTTCCTATTAATTCGTGGATAATCGGACTGTAATACATGTTGGAGTACTGTTGACTGTAGTAGTTCCTGTTAATTCATGGATAACTGGACTGTAATACATGTTGGAATGCTGCTGATTGTAGTAGTTCCTGTTAATTCGCGGATAATCGGACTGTAATACATGTTGGAGTACTGTTGACTGTAGTAGTTCCTGTTAATTCATGGATAATCGGACTGTAATACATGTTGGAGTACTGTTGACTGTAGTAGTTCCTGTTAATTCATGGATAATTGGACTGTAATACATGTTGGAGTACTGTTGACTGTAGTAGTTCCTTTTAATTCAAGGATAATAAAATTGTAATATGTAGTGGAATGCTGTTGAATGTGGCAGCTCTTGTTAATTTAAGAATAATCAGACTGTAATATGTTAGAATGCTGCTGGCTGTCACATTTCCTGTTAATTAGTGTATAAGCAGGCTGTAATACATAACAGAATACAACCAAGTGTAGCAGTTCCTGTTAATTCATGGATAATCAGACTAAAATATATGTTGGAATTCAGCTAAATTTAGCAGTTAATGTTATTTCATGGCTAATCCGATTGTAATATATGTCAAAATGCTGTTAATTGTTGCAGCTCCTGTTAAAACATGGATAATCAGGCTGTAATATATGATATAAAATACACACCAGAACAAGACGAATCACTTCAAATCCAAAAACATCCAAGAAGAAAGGGCAAAAGGAAGGAAAAAGACAACTTTCAGGATGTATAAAAATCCATTTAATAATCCATACGTTCTGGTACCTCGGCAGTTCGCCTTCAGTGGAACAATTTCAAATATATTACATCCCCCATATATAGTGACATCATTTAATTTATCACAATCAATTAACTTTCAAATGCATTTTCTTAAAGCCCAAACACATGAAATATCAATGAAACAAATACCACATACATCAAATGAATTTTTTGGACTAATAAATTAATAAACTGTGGGCTGAAAAACACATTAATTATGCGTATACTATCAATGTAATATTATGCTCTATACTACTATTATATCAATCTATCATTTATACATTAAATATACAATATTAAATACATATAAAGCACAATTATAAATACTAGCAACATTATAAATATTACTATGGCTTACGATAATAATAAATATGACAAAAAAAGAAAAACAAGTAATAAATTGTCAACCTATTCCAGCATCTAGATTCATCCCTCTAGGATATAAGGTATGATAGTTGAAAATATATGTTAGTATGGTGTTTCCATCACAAATGCACAAGTTACCAGCACTGACTGTTTGAGGTTATGAAGCTCCCTTGCCTTTGCAAGGACTTAACGTAAGTTAAAGTTCTTGTCAGTTTTCTACTGTCTGACACATTCAGATGTTAATATAAACATACTTTAGTCAAGAGCAAGTACTTTTATGGAAACCCACCAATGAGAAGAGATGAGCAGAACAAATCTAAATATCTCCTCTGTCATATTTTGAGTAAGTATTTTGCAGTGTACCATACAAACAAAGACACTGTTTACTTTAGATATGGTTATCTCTACTGATATAGATAGCTCACAATAGGTCAAATCCTGTAAACAGGTGATTAACGCATTTCCCTATTGCCAGATGACATTAATGACTTATTAAACTTTTCCTCAAAGTCATTTGGAAAGTTGATAACAACATGATATGGTGATTACCCCATTAGTGCTGAAACATTGCACATTTTCACTTATATAATCAATAGTTGAATGCTACCTTCATATAACCTTAAGGACTGGGTTATTAAGAATTGCCGATATTAGTAGAGATTACAATATCTGTGGAGTATACAACTCCCAAAGTGTAGTTAATATGGAAGGGAAGGTCTAGAGATTCTTTAAACAAAATCCCAAAGTATCCATATAGTTCTGTTATTATGATATGTTAGTTACTGAATAAAATTGTGTGCTCATGTCATGTGGGGTGGAAAAAATGACTGTCTTGCTTTTTGTGATTAATAATAAGGTTGCTGTCATAAAAGAGATGCCTAAGGGAGAATATTTGATGTAGGCCTTTGGTGAAAAAACTTTGTTAAAAAAATTTTATTGAATAACATAGGACAATATCAGTTGGATAAAAGATTGCATTACAAGTAAAAGCTTCCGGAATTTATCAAATATTAAAAGAAAGAGAAAAAGCATCTGATTGCTACAGGATTTCTGTTGTTGTTAGCTGCAACCGTTGTAATTGTAAATCTTGTCACATTGTCTTGGACAATTAGAGACAAGTTAACCTATTTATTAAGACTGCTGAGAGGCTGAGAAAAGGCGAGACTTAAATATTAGGGGTATGAAGTATCAAAGTTTTTTTTAAAGGCAAAGTAAATTGAAGGCAAAATTATAGCTATGATCGGAAATTTTAGGTCTGCATACTGAAAAAGAGCACTTGTGGTAAGATGATATTTTAAGAACCTTGCTAGTAAACCGCTGGATGAAGTAATTGGATTGGATAGGCAGTCTACTAGATGGTCTGAAGCTCTTTTTCAGTGTGCTCAGGCCACCAAGAAATTACTCAAGATAAGTTAACGAGAATAGCTGTCTTGACTCATCAAGAACTGACTGTTGCCTCTCCATTTGCTGAAGAACTAGTTCAATATAGTTACTAAAACAAGATGCTGAGTAAGATGGCAAAGACTTTCATCTGGTATGGTGAGTCAAATCAATTTCTTGAAGAAAAATGCATGTTTTTTATCTGCTGGTCTTAGTAGATGAACTGTGTTAGCCATAGAATGGTGGTGGTGATGATATAGCCATATCACCATGGAAATTCCATGTCACTCTAAGTTCATCTGCATTATGAGTTCAACAGTAAGTGGATAAAATAAAGCCTTCTAATATTTGTCACTCCATGCCCCATCCTGCAATCAGTTTAGGCAGTGTGCTTAGCAAGCATTTTATATCATTACTAAGCATTAATCAAAGTTGCAGACCTCCCTACCATCTTTTAGTGGAATGAGAGACACTCTTTGCAATGAACATTAACTACTGAGGGATACACTCACCCCTAGAATGAGGGACATATTCCCAAAAATCAGGACATTTAGTCTGTGTAGAATGTATATTATGCTGTATTATAAAATATTAATAGTGTTTACATTAGACACTGAATTTATATAACATTGACTTAATGGGCATTGTATTCTCTATGAAAGTGGGATGAGGAATAGATGATAGAAACAGTACCTGATGAGGTACAATTGAGGTGGTCTCTGATAACATGTGACACTTACCACCTATATATAGATGGGAGATACCTAGGGGTCTACTACAAGTGCTTGCGTACTATTTGCTCATGACACACCTGTTCATTGCCACTTGCTCAAAAAGGAAAGTGCTCTAAGGTCCACTAACTCAGTCTCCTGTAACTACCAACCTCTCCCAATCCCCTATCATGCAAATCTGTATAGCCTTATCAAAACACACTAACTCTTCTTGCTCCTTAACTCTAAAGCTCCATTCCCTAAACCTAAACCCCCTCCTGCTCTATAGCATTCCCTTCCTACTCCCTAAACCTAAAATGCCACAACTGGTCCCAAACCCTAAGAGTAATTTCTTGCTCCCTAACCCTAAAACTCCCTTCCTGCTCCCTAAACTTACACCCCTTCCTGACCATTGTTTTAATCAATATGTCCACTCCCTCCCACTACATGACCACTACTGCTGCACTTACCTCACTCAAACTTGGATAATGCATTTAGGTAAGCTGCATCACCTGCTTGCCTGAGCTCATATTTGTGTTTGAGCATGAGGTGAGTGGCAGCCTACCTGAGCTAAAAGACACTCAAGTTCCTGGCTTCAAGACAGTAGTCTTTGAGCCTTTGGACTTGAGCACTTATAGAACACCTGATACCTACTTATTTACTAGACAGAGATGAAACATGACAGTAAGTCCTGTAAGAGGATAGTAAGTCTGCCATACTTTTTCACTGCTGTTATAATATGTATAGTGTGTGGTGAAGAACAGTGACAACAGAGCTTTTTCTTACAGGGGGGAAAAAACATGATTCTCTGATGTACAGGTGGTAAGAAGATGGTGAATAACATAGTCATCTGTGTCTCTAGGACTGAATTATATTCTAATTTAGTTTGAATGAATGGAATATTAGTGCATGTGTGTTATGGGGTGTAGATGTGGGGTACTTGTAGCATCTTCACAGCCATAACTGCAAGGAAAACAAGAACCTGGAAAACAGCTGAGTAGGAAGTACATTATATACGAGTGTCTCCTTACTGTTAATACTATACATTATATATGACTGTTCCCCTTACTGCTAATACCACACATTATATACGAGTGTCCCTTTACTGCTAATACTATACATTATATATGAATGATCCTCTTACTGCTAATACCACACATTATATATGTGTCCCCTTACTGCTAATACCCCACATTCTATATCAGTGTCCCCTTACTGCTAATACCACACATTATATATGAATATCTCCTTACTGCTAATACCACATATTATATATATGTCCCCTTACTGCTAATACCATCCATTATATATAAGTGTCCCCTTACTGCTAATACCATACATTATATATGTGTCCCCTTACTGCTAATAGCACACATTATATACAAGTGTCCCCTTACTGCTAATACCACACATAATATACAAATGTCCCCTTACTGCTAATACCACACATTATATATGAGTGTCCCCTTACTGCAAATACTATACATTATACATGAATGTCCCCTTACTGCTAATACCACATATTATATATGTGTCCCCTTACTGCTAATACCATCCATTATAGATGTGTCCCCTTACTGCTAATACCACACATTATATGTGAGTGTGCCCTTACTGCTAATACCACACATTATATGTGAGTGTCCCCTTACTGCTAATACCACACATTATATATGAGTGTCCCCTTACTGATAATACCACACATTATATATGAGTGTCCCCTTACTGCAAATACCACACATTATGTATGAGTGTTGCCTTACTGCTAATACCACACATTATATATGACTGTCCCCTTACTGCTAATACCATCTATTATAGATGTGTCCCCTTACTGCTAATACCACACATTATATGTGAGTGTGCCCTTACTGCTAATACCACACATTATATGTGAGTGTCCCCTTACTGCTAATACCACACATTATAATGAGTGTCCCCTTGCTGCTAATACCACATATTATATATGAGTGTCCCTTTACTGTTAATACCATACATTACATATGTGTGTTCCCTTACTGGTAATACTACAGATTATATATGAGTTTCCTCTTACTGCTAATAGCACACATTATATATTCGTGTCCCCTTAGTGCTAATACCACACATTATATATGAGTGTCCCCTTACTGCTAATATCATACATTATATATCACTGTCCCCTTACTGCTAATACC
Organism: Protopterus annectens; assembly: GCF_019279795.1. NCBI lineage: Eukaryota > Metazoa > Chordata > Ceratodontiformes > Protopteridae > Protopterus > Protopterus annectens. The sequence continues at coordinate 917,567,688 of NC_056741.1, forward strand.
ATACATTATATACGAGTGTCCCCTTACTGCTAATACCACACATTATATATCAGTGTCCCCTTACTGCTAATATCACACATTATATATGAGTGTCCCCTTACTGGTAATACCACACATTATATATCAGTGTCCCCTTAGTGCTAAAACCACACATTATATATGAGTGTCCCCTTACTGCTAATACCACACATTCTATATGTGTCCCCTTACTGCTAATACCACACATTCTATATGGGTGCCCCCTTACTGCTAATACCACACATTCTATATGAGTGTCCCCTTACTGCTAATACCACTCATTATATACAAGTGTCCCCTTACTGCCAATACCACACATTATATATGAGTGCCCCTTACTGCTAATACCACACACTATATACAAGTGTCCCCTTACTGCTAATACCATACATTATATATGAGTGTCCCCTTACTGCTAATACCATACATTATATATGAGTGTCCCCTTACTGCTAATACCACACATTATATATGAGTGTCCCCTTACTGCTAATACCACACATTATATGTGAGTGTCCCCTTACTGCTAATACCACACATTATATATGTGTCCCCTTACTGCTAATACCACACATTATATATGAGTGTCCCCTTACTGCTAATACCACACATTATATATGAGTGTTAAATTACTACTAATATCACACATTATATATGACGGTCCCCTTACTGCAAATACCACACATTATGAGTGTCCCCTTGCTGCTAATACCACATATTATATATGAGTGTCCCCTTACTGCTAATACCACACATTATATATGAGTGTTCTCTTACTGCTAATAGCACACATTATATATGAGTGTCCCCTTAGTGCTGATACCACACATTATATAAGACTGTCCCCTTACTGCTAATACCACACATTATATACGAGTGTCCTCTTACTGCTAATACCATACATTATATATCAGTGTCCCCTTACTGCTAATACCATACATTATATACAAGTGTCCCCTTACTGCTAATACCACACATTATATATCAGTGTCCCCTTACTGCTAATACCACACATTATATATGAGTGTCCCCTTACTGGTAATACCACACATTATATATCAGTGTCCCCTTAGTGCTAATACCACACATTATATATGAGTGTGCCCCTTGCTACTAATACCACACATTATATATGAGTGTCCCCTTACTGCTAATACCACACACTATATATGAGTGTCCCCTTACTGCTAATACCACACATTCTATATGGGTGCCCCCTTATAGCTAATACCACACATTCTATATGAGTGTCCCTTTACTGCTAATACCACACATTCTATATGGGTTCCCCCTTACTGCTAATACCACACATTCTATATGAGTGGCCCTTACTGCTAATACCACACATTATATACAAGTGTCTCCTTACTGCCAATACCACACATTATATATGAGTACCCCTTACTGCTAATACCACACATTATATACAAGTGTCCCCTTACTGCTAATACCATACATTATATATGAGTGTCCCCTTACTGTTAATACCATACATTATATATGAGTGTACCCTTAGTGCCAATACCACATATTATATATGAATGTCCTCTTACTGCTAATACCACACATTATATATGAGTATCCCATTACTGCTAATACCACATATTATATATGTGTCCCCTTACTGCCAATACCATCCATTATATATGTGTCCCCTTGCTGCTAATACCATACATTATATACGAATGTCCCCTTACTGCTAATACCACACATTATACACAATTGTCCCCTTACTGCTAATGACATACATTATATATGAGTGTCCCCTTACTGCTAATACCACACATTATATACGAGTGTCCCCTTACTGCTAATACCACACATTTTATATGAGTGACCCTTACTGCTAATACCATACATTATATATGAGTCTCCCCTTACTGCTAATACTACATATAATATATGTGTCCCCTTACTGCTAATACCATCCATTATAGATAAGTGTCCCCTTACTTTTAATCTTCTACTTTGGGCTTTTCCCGGTTAGGGGTAGCCACAGCGGATCACCTGTCCGCTCATGATTGGCAGTGGAGTTTTACAGTGTCGAGTTGCCAGCCCGGTGTCCAACCTTCCACCGAAGGCACACACATGCACGCACTCACACCTAGGGCTAATTTAGAGTGTCCAATCCACCTGCAGCATATCTTTGGGATGTGGGAGGAAACCGGAGCACCAGGAGGAAACCCATGTGACCACAGGGAGGACATGCAGACTCCGCACAGAAGGCACCCCAGCCGTGGATCGAACCGGAGAAACTCTTGCTGTGAGGCGGCAATGCTAACCGCTGCACCACCGCGGCCGCCCAGTCCCCTTATTGCTAATACCACACATTACATATGTGTGTCCCCTTACTGCTAATAATATACATTATATATGTGACCCCTTACTGCTATTACTATACATTATATATGAGTGTCCCCTTACTGCTAATACCACATATTATATATGTGTCCCCTTACTGCTAATACCATCCATTATAGATAAGTGTCCCATTACTGCTAATACCACACATTATATACGAGTGTCCTCTTACTGCTAATACCACACATTATATGCAAGAGTCCCCTTACTGCTAATACCACACGTTATATACGAGTATCCCCTCACTGCTAATACCACACATTATATATGAGTGTCCCCTTACTGCTAATAGCACACATGATATGTGTGTGTCCCCTTACTGCTAATACCACACATTATATATGAGTGTCCCCTTACTGCTAATACCACACATTATATATGTGTCGCCTTACTGGTAATACCATACATTACATATGAGTGTCCTCTTACTGCTAATACCATACATTATATATGTGTCCCCTTACTGTTAATGCCACACATTATATACAAGTGTCCCCTTACTGCTAATACCACACATTCTATATGTGTCCCCTTACTGCTAATACCACACATTCTATATGAGTGTCCCCTTACTGCTAATACCACACATTCTATATGAGTGTCCCCTTACTGCTAATACCACACATTCTATATGTGTCCCTTTACTGCTAATACCACTCATTATATACAAGTGTCCCCTTACTGCCAATACCACACATTATATATGAGTACCCCTTACTGCTAATACCACACATTATATACAAGTGTCCCCTTACTGCTAATACCATACATTATATATGAGTGTACCCTTACTGCGAATACCACACATTATATATGAGTGTCCCCTTACTGCTAATACCACACATTATATGTGAGTGTCCCCTTACTGCTAATACCACACATTATATGTGAGTGTCCCCTTACTGCTAATACCACACATTATATATGAGTGTCCCCTTACTGCTAATACCACACATTATATATGAGTGTCCCCTTACTGCTAATACCACACATTATATATGAGTGTTGCCTTACTGCTAATATCACACATTATATATGACTGTCCCCTTACTGCAAATAC
>NC_056741.1:917576126-917698626 GCF_019279795.1 Protopterus annectens
TGTGTGAGCTTCTGAATTTATACTGGAAAAAGAACTCTGCAGCAGAATGGAAGATGGTAGGCCAAGTACAAGCAATGATTTTGTAGTATACATAGTGAAGGAAATTCTGAATCAGACAGTAGTTTTCAGATGAAGTCAGTTTGTACCTTTTGAAAAAAAAAGAGCTGTTGTGGGAACCTCCATATGTGAAAGGTACTAACAAGAAAGAAGTGGAGGGGGAGATTTATAAAAGGGAAGAAGCAGATTATGTCAAAATTGAAATGCTAAGTAGATGTATGTGTGCCAAGATCATGAGTTATGAATTTGTGGGACAGCAAAGCACAAAAAACATCTCTATTGCTTCAGCATAAAAATAAAGCCATAGGAATCTGTCTCTGATTTAAGATGTTTTAGATGGTGAAGAGAAGCTGAAGAGTAGCCATTTGTAATTCCAGGACTTTGTGAGTCCCAGAATAGCAAGACTGAATGTGGGAAAATGCAGACTATCATTGCTGTATGTCTCCGAGTATTCCCTTTTCTCTGAGGTATGGTGATCTCAAAGTCTGGATATGTAAGTAGTGGAAATGTGCGGATGCCAAGAGGCTTGTCCGCTTGTAAAAATGAACTTTAAGGGAGAACAAGAGTTGTCAACATTCACTATTCTCCTGTAGATTCTTCTGCCATAATTCTGATTGTCACAGTCATAAGTCTTGGAATTATAATGGAAAGCCAAAGCTGAAGATCAGAAAGACAAAAACAATGCTAAACATAAGGTTGTCACTTTAAAGCATGATAGAGTTGATGAATTAGGCCAGGTGGTCAAACTGGAAGCCAGTGGTCTCACAAATTAGAAGCACTAGACTGCTGCAAGGAAGGTGTTTTTCAAGCATCTGTCTTATATCTATAAACCTTCATCTCTGAATGTGATGGTGACAGTCAGTGCGATGAAGGAAGAAGTATAACGTGTCCTAGTTCAATGACCATATGCAACATTTGATGCTTTCAGCAATGACGTTAATACGATACTTAGAAATATGTGGCATCAGAATGATACACCAATCCAGAGAATCAAAGAACTGGCAGGGTATGAAAAGCAACAATTATAAGTCTGTGATAGAAGGATAAATGTATTACTAAGAGAAGACTTTCTCTGCAAGACCTACTGCTAATGGAAGTCTTTTCTCTATGTTTACCAAGAGAAACTTTACACTAGATTTATTAGAAAGTTAAGGTTAGTGACACATGAGGCTGTTTTTTTATTGAAGTTGTTGATGTCATCGTATCTGGTTTACAAATAAAACCCAAGAGCTGTATCTAATGTCATCGGTGAATAATATGGAAAAACAGTCTTTGTGGTGGATAATTATGAATGTGTTGCTATATGAAGTCCTTCAACGAGTAAGGTACTTTTTATTGCTCTGGATAATTATGAATTTGTTGTTATATGAAGTGCTTCATTAAGTAAGTTAGTTTTTATAGTTCTGACTAATACATATATAATACAATGCTCTCAGCATTTTTTCTCAGTATTGCACTTTTTTTTCACAACTTCAACCACATTGCCCTTCCAGTTATACACAAGGATATTTGAAACACTTCAGTAATCTTCCAGTGGTATTCAAAGAGTTTCAATTGTCAATCTAACAGCATTAATTTCTATTTATATGTATCTGCAATTTGAATCATATTCATAATGTCCGTGTTTACATATCCATTTAACATAACATTTGTTTGATATTCACCATTTACTCACAAATCCTAATGTTTGCAGCATAACAATTTCTACTATTCAAGTACACAATTCCCAGCATCATAAATCTTATTGCATTCACACAAGACTCAGCTTTTATTTCTGATTAATGTGACATAATTGCTGCAATCAGTCTATAAAATTATATTTATTTGAGTGGTTTCCATTGTATGTTCAATGACCATAAGTGTGATCCTCTGAATTACAGGAATCTAAGTGATATTACAGGGAAATCTATACTATGTCCAAGAATGTGCTATCTTGGAGCATCTGATGTAAAGTAGTCTCAGACATAGTATATATAAATAGTAGGGAATAGGGGTGCAGGGGCCAAGGGTATGGTACTTGCTCTCATGCAAAAAATGCTTTTCATTTGTAGCAGCATGTTCCATACTTCATTGTTACTATAAACTTAGGCAAGAGATTCTATTGCCAATAAGACTACCTTGATCCCTTATGACAGTGTCTCATTGGAAGGCTGTGTCACCTATATGGTATGATGTGGAAATGTTTTATTTACTAAGATTAACTAATTTTTTTTTTCACATTTAGTATGAGTATGCTACTACAGGACTTTATTTTTAAATTTTCCATTCTATTTTGTGCAGATACGATTGACCTTCTCAATACAACTATTTAAGTGGGAAAATACATCAGAGGCATAGATAAGGGCTTTATCTATAGGGTCATTTGGTGGAGTATTAGAATGGGATTTGTTCAGTCCATCAAGTAGTACAAAACGATGATTATCTTTTGAGGAGTCCCTAAAATCAGAGGTATTTGGCAGGGGAAGAAAAGCTCACTGATTTAGGGTATGATTTTATGATGGGAGCTGTTAACACATAGAAGTGTGCAAGAAGATGCTATATTTATGAAAACAGGATCAATGGTATTTTGGGGACTTAGCAGGATGGTTAATTATTTGTACAAGGGGGTTAGCATTTATAATGTCAAGGAAGTTTTAGACATGTCAACTACTGATGATGTCAGTAAGCCAGTTTTTTGATGGATAGTTGAAGCCCCCAGTATGAAGATGATGGGATTAATGGAGATTTTGGATAAAACATTAAGATCACACCATTATTGTGGTCTATAGTGGACAAAGAATGTGTTTTCTAGTTATCTCTGAAATGGTAATTATTAGTGGTTATGGTGATTTGAAAATCTGCATGTTCAAACTTGGAATCCCAATGAGGCATTCTTAAGACAATGATATCCTTGACAAATACTAATTTACCCACATAATTGCCAGTAGTTCTGAAGACATAATATATGCTGTATCTAGAAACAAATTGCTTTGAAACTGTGTCTCTGTAACTACACGTGTGAACTATACACACGTGTCTCTGTAACTATAGACACACACATGCGCATGCACACACACACACACACACACACACACACATACACACACACGTCAAGATGCAGAAGGACCTCAAGTTTGGACATTTTTTTAACACTCCTGGCGTTGAGTAAAGCAAGCTTAATGTGTTCCAAATTAGACTTAAATAGGCTGAAATAGCCAGCAGATGGAGTTTGCCTAAAAACGTCACTAAGGGGGCAGCAAAATCTTTAGCCAGAATGAGTAATCCATGGTAAAAGAGGTACATACTATCACTTTCAAAGCAGGAAGGTATCTCAGCCATCTCAAACACATCTAACACATACTAGATTCCTCCAGAATAACACCAGCTACACAGTCATTAAAGACATTAATGTTGTCTTTGAATCTTGGCATCATTCTGGGTGATGGCAAAATACCAGTCAAGACTGTTGTCTTTCCTGCCTCAGAGATATGCATAGGAAGATCAATTATGCCCTTCTATATATCCCTCAGGGTAGAGCATGAAACGTCATTCACCCCACATGGGTCACTACAAGGTCACATTTGTATTTGTCAAGATAGAAGAATCTAAGAGCCCTCAGTAAGTCCTAGATCCTGACTCCAGAATTTCAGCTGGCACCCTATTCTTATTTGTCTAGTGCGGTTAGTGTCCACATGCCTGACGACACGGTTACCATAGTTTAATACCTTAAAATACATGACCTTAATCATTCCCCAAGTTTTCAACAATATACATATTAAATTCCACTAAAAATCTATCCTTTCATCTCTGTCTTCATATCTGTTCTGATACTGAACTTGCGGCAGTTTTCTTCACATCCCAAAGCCAGATTTATGTGGTATAGGTTCCTGCAGAAATGAGGGTCTCCAGAACAGCACTTTGCACAGCCGTCTCACCAGCTGTTTGTTTGGAGAGAGGACCTTGGCAATTTCTACTTCATGAAGGCTGTCCTTTTGAACTCCTTCTCTAAATTTTAACCTTGTATTCGTTGCCCGTTCGATTCTCAGTTAGAGAGCGACTACTGTGTGATGACATGCGTGAATGGGCGTTCCTTCGTTGAAGGTTGTGCGTTAGGCCCGGCAAGCCAGCATGTAAAACTCTAGTGCCAATCATTAGCGGACCGGAGTTCCGCTGTGGCGACCCCTAACCGGGAAAAGCCGAAAGACGCACACATTCTCACACTGCTTGATTGTTTTTAGTTCATCTAATATGGCTACACCAGATTTCTTAGCACTCACTCCTTTTCAAATGTATACCTTTCTTTTTCTTGCCCTTTCAAATGTGTTACTTATTGCACTTTCTATGAGGATTGCATTGAATTGTTTGGTATTTACATTGCATCATTTTCGGTTAGATACAGTCCACAATGCTTCCGGCCATTTCTTCATACATGCCATGCCAGATCCCTACAAATTCTTTCTGCTCCTACAGGTTTGTCCTAATCATAATCATTTATATCGGTTAATGTTAATCCTTTTGCAGTATTGACTAGAAAATGTAAGACCTGAGCAGCCATATTAGTTCAGACGTATTTAGTGAATTTTCAACACATCTGAAAGGAGTATTACTCCTAGAAATTAGCTTTGCAGTACCACATTAGTGAGAGCCAGTGTTTTAAGTGGACTTACTTCACTGTTGTCTGCTGTTTCCTGTGGGCTTCTTATTTTTAACCCAGTCAGCAGATTGTAGGACCTTATTTTGGATCTTTTTCTTGCTTACTAAAATTTGCATGTAACTGTGTTGCTTATTATTATGGTCTGGTCTACTTATAACTAGCAATATTTCATGTTCTGCTTGCAGTACATAAATTGATTTTATGACGTGCACCATTTAACTGAAGAATCTACACTAAACTGTATTCATTGACAGGTTAGCCCTTATAGTTTGTGTGCTTGTAAACTCTTTACTTCACATAGTAAGTAGTATTCAAAACGAACTGTGCAGAATTAACTTGTGTTTCACTCGTCAAAGATACGTAAAGTAAGGTTTTGTCAAACTTGTAGCTGGATAAAAGTGAGCTAAAATCATCTGGGTTTATTTTACTATGCTATGAAGAGTGACAGTTCTTTTAGAATAGCAAATGTCACATTCAGGACAGAAATGTCTGGAAGAATGAAAAGCCTTGTTGAAGACTGGAAGACAGCATTACCTAAGCATTATTTTCAAGCAGTCTTTATCAGTCAGTATTAGTGAAGGCAGTTTAATGTGTTGTTAATTATAACAAAAGAGCAAGAGCATAGAGTGATTAGCTAACCAAGAGAAAAAATATTTAACTTCTACATTTTTGAGAAACAACCCTATTCCTAACAGCTTAATGTGTCTAGCTAAGCCAGCAGAAATCTGTCAATTCTAGTAACTATAGTGCTTGGTTCTTACTGTATTGCATAGTGCCATAAAGTCCTAATAACAAGTTTACAAGGGAATGTGTATATCAGCGCTTAATAATAAAGTACTTTAATATGCTAGTAATAAGTAAAACTTCAGAAGAGTTTTGAACCTTAGACACGGGGTTTGAGAAAGGTCATCAGTACAGAACTGTTTTGATCAAAATGCACTGACCAAGCCAAATGGGAAAATGCATCTTCTGCAGACATAGCTCTATACCACTTGCATCTAAAATTTACATCAGGATGTGAGCTATACTCCTTACCCATACTTACATATTGATTTTTTTTTAAATGGGTAGACCAAACACCAAATTGCTGTCATATACGAGTGAGTTAAGTTATCATGAATCAATGTATATACATACAAACACCATTCATAATTGTTTTATCAGAGATGGAGGTAGCTGTAACAACACATACTCCTTGCTACTTTTTATGTGAACTCTAAGGTTGTACTATCAGTAATGTCACCTGTTGTACAGATAGTGAAAATATTCTTCCTGTTCAAAAGCATGATAACCTTAGCAACCCAGAAAAGCAGGCCGGTGGTAGGTATAGCACTGCATGGGTATAAAGTGCCAGCAACTGGTTGTAAAGCAGTAAAAGTTTATGGAGTCTGTGTTGGAGTCATACTTAAGCATGAAATCACAACTCAGTGGCATGGATATAGCAATGAATTATAATTCTACTTCTACATGACATTGCAGCAGCTGAGGCAGGGAACATCAGTGCTGATACTGAATGCTGATTGTTCTGTTATGATCTTAAGCATGCTCTGTTAATTGTTTCAGAACATTCCATTCACAAAATGTAAGGTTGTTACAAAGACTACGAATGTTGATTCAAATTGTAATAGCATTGGCAGCCATACTTTTGAGGTCTAGTCATCCCCACAGTGATGATATTTTTTTCTTTTAAGTTTAACAGTGTTGTCTTACAAAAGACTGCCATTCTCACATGCTGCTACTGCTTTCATTAATTTAATGTGTGAGGAGTACAATCCTGAGACCCAAGTTTTTATACAATGTGTTTTGTGATTCTAGCTCAGTGTTTCATTTAGCTGTTCTTAGTTTTTTGATTCAAGTATCTCCTATGCATCACATTAGAAAATTGTAACAAAAACAAACAAATAAATAAATACATCATTAACATTATCATGAAACTCCATTGGGGAATAATGACAAAAGTCATTCATCTCCAGTTATAAAGAGGACTATATACAATTTCATAAAAATGGAAGACTCCAAAAGCTTAAGATATTTCAGTTAGAATTATCAGTTACACAGGGCAAGAAGTTGTTGTTGTGTCTTTCGGCTTTTCCCAGTTAGGGGTCGCCACAGCGGAACTCCGGTTCGCTAATGATTGGCAGTTGATTTTTATGTGCCGAGTTGCCAGCCCTGATGCACAACCTTCAACGAAGGTATGCCCATTCACGCATGTCTCCACACAGAAGACGTTCTAGCTGAGAGTCGAAACGGACAGCGTCTTACTGTGAGGTGACAATGCTACTGTAGCACCACCACCGCAGCAAGAAGTATATTCAGTATAATACATACAAACATGCAAGTCCGGCAGAGCATATAAGATGGGATATAAATCAACTGTTTAGGCTGACAAAACACATACAATGTATTGGACCACTGCAACATTGCGTCACTCAAGCAGATCCGAGAACTATCATAGGCCTATCATAGGTTAGTACTAAGCTAACTGCCCTTGTGAGCCATTTTAAGCCTAGCCAATTATTCCTTGTGAGACTCAAACCCTGCACCTTGTGTTTGTAAGGCAAACACCTTAACCATTAGGCCACCCTTCCAACCCCCACCCCTCAGTTTGCTGAATCAAAATCACAGAGAAAATAAGAGCCAAATAAGTGTACTTTAGAGTGAAAAGAAAGTCAATAAAATAGTATTATCAAAATGTCTGCACACCCAATGGCTATTTGACCCTTACAAAGAATACATTAGTTTTGATGCAAATGATATAAATGGTTACATTTTGAGAACTATGAGACTGCAATTAATGTACCTAGGGCCGACAGATTTAAGGACATGGTTATACATGTGGCAGGTGTAAATGTATACAGCGTATGATTAGATTACTAATCTATTGTGAAAGCAAATTTGACCAAATATTTTGAGCTGAAGAAAATTACAATTTGCGATTTATCAGTTCATAAAAGTAACACAGAAGACCACTGACTTGTATGCATACCTTTCAACCTGCAGACATTGAAAACAGAAACAATGTCCCTTGAAAAGTAGGCACATCCAGCTAAAAATCTTGGCATCGCATAAGCGTAAAACTTAAATACCAAACAGCACACAGTTCTTGAGTGGCAAATGATGGAAAATGTAAGCACATTTAATTCTTGTTGAGTGAATAAACATTTAATTCTTCGTCTTGTTCCCTATTTGGAAGCTATCAGTGAACTTACGATTTGGTTACAGTTGTATTTTGTTCGCTGACATCTCATTTTTGGTTACATTATCAAAAAAAATCTGTAAATTGTACTGAAATGCACTGCAAAATTCTATCACACAAGGTCATTTATTTTTGCTTCAGGAAAGGTGACTTGTAAGATGTGTGTCCTCTTTCTTTAAATTATTGTTGTGAATATTATGTTGGTCATGTAGTGTAGTTCTGTATTTTATAGACAGCTTAAAAAATCTCATGTGATAAAGATTCAGAACATTTTGTGAAAGGATAAATCAAGCTTTAAACCAGGAACATAGCTCAAAAAATAGGGGCATCCTGTGCAGGAGTAAATCAGGTCAGAAAATAGAAATGATCCTCCATAGTAGGGGCAGTTGAGAGGTCTGTTGGTATGACATATGCCTGTCCAGTTGATGGCTAACAACTGCATTTTCCAAAATTCCAGTATGAAAAGATTATACTATGCTGTGTATTTACAAAATTAGGAAGAGCATATCCATTATCTTTTATTAAAAGAATTATTAAAGTATAGAATGACCCTAGAAGTTTCTGCAAGATAGTTAAAGGGCACTAAGAAAAACTTAATGCTAGTTAAATAATGAAATAGCCTTACTGCATAGCTAATATTAAAAGCTCACTAACTGATTACAGCTTTTAGAACTAAATGTCAAGTTACAATAATTTGTTCAATTTAGTCAGTTTGAGTTTGGATGGGAGCAAGTACTAACACTAGAATTACTGTTTTTTTTAAAGAAGATATAACAATTAAGTTTGAATGTCAGATTGTCATGTTATGTAAATAATTTACTGTTATAACATATTCAGACAAATACTTTATTATTTGTTTTAGGTCCATAGGTGTGTACTAGGCTAATGGCCCTGGGGCCTTTACAAGTCTAGCCATAGGATTACCTTGGCATAATGCCATCCGACCTTAGTTCCCAGTGCCTCTGTCGAGTAGAGCCACTGGAGTTATCCCTGGGGTGAATTTTCTATTTCCCATACACTCATCAAGATTTCTCTTGAAGAGGGTCAGCGAGGTGCTCTGCTTGACATACATGGGAAGTCTAATCTATAGCATGGGCAGTCTTTGGGTTATGAACCTGTCCCTCCAGTACGTTCTGTTGATTGTGGTAATGAGGTTGAGGTCTCTGGAGTGTGTGGTGAGGAGGAAATTGGGATGTCTTTAGATGTAGCATTTCTAACAGAGATGGGTCAGACATGGCTTTGTAAGTCAACCAGAGATCTCCTCCAAGTAGGCGATATGAGACAGAAAATAGTTGGAGTTTTTTTGAGTCTGTCCATATAGGACAAGTGTTTAAAGCCTAGGGTCCCCTTTGTGAGGTACTTTTGCGGTCTCTCCAGTTGTTGCAGGTGTCTAGTGAGGTAAATGCCAAATGGGGCATTGTACTCAATGATTGGCCTAATGAGGGAAGAGTAGAGGGAGACAATGACCTCTTTCTTCCTGGATGCAAAACCCTTACTAATGAGATGTGCCACATAGAAGGACTTTCTGTCCACAGTGTCAATGTGGTGATTAAAAGAGAGGTTGCTGTCAACCTGTGTTCCCAGATCTCTTATAACCCCTTCTGTGTTCAGTAGACTACCATCAATGTCATAATTCATGGGAACCGAGTTTTTTCCAAAGGGGATGATGACACATTTTTTGGCATTGAGCTTAAGGCCATGGTTCTGACATCAGTCATTGGTCTCAGTGATGCCTTTCTGTAGGATGTCAACATCACTCGGGGGGGGTTAATAATAGCTCTCAACTTGCAATTGTCTGCGTACTTTGTCAGCCAGAATCCCTTCGTGTTGGCCTGGACTTCAGAGAAGTAGATACCAAACAGGGGAGGACCCAGGACTGAACCCTGTGGGACTCCACTCGTGACTAGTCAGCAGTCTGACTTTTGGTCAGCTACTTTCACATTGTGGGTTCTATCTGTGAGCCAGTTTGCAACCCACCTAGTGATATAGGGGATGATGCCAGCTTAGTGAATTTTTCTATGATTCCTGAGTGGGGAATGGTATCAAAGGCCTTGGCCAGATAAAGGTAGACTGTATGAACCACCTTGCCTTCATCCACAGCTCTGGTGACTGACTCAAAGAAGTCAACCAAGTTGAGCATGCATGATCTACCCTTCACAAAACCAAACTGTGTGGGATCCAGAGTTTGGAGATTCCCTATATCCTTGTTTATCAAGTCCATGATGATGCGTTCCATAGCTTTGCATATCAGACTCTTCAGGTTAATGGGGCAATAGTTCCCAGGGTCTGTAATTGCTCCTCCTTTGTGAAGAGGGATGACTCTAGCAGTGTGCCATTCAGTAGGGACAAAGCCTGAGGTGAGGCTGTTATTGAACAGGGCACACAGGTGAGGTGCCAATTCACTCTGTAGTTCATGCAGAACATAGGTAGGGATATTGTCAGGTCCCATAGAAGCTGCATTCTTGGCCTTGGACAGTGCTGTTTTAACCTGTGCAGCAGTAATACTGGGTGGCTGGCAATCTACTGGTATTGTGATTGGTCCTTGGGGGGGGGGGTGAGAGGGGTAAAGTTGGCACTGAATCTGTCGGCCAGTATATTGGCAATATCTGTTGGCTCATTATAGGAGGTACCATTGTGCAGTAGCTCAGAGCAAATCTGGGTATTGCCGTGGAGATTCTTTACATAACTATAGAACGCCTTGTGGTTGTCTTTACTATCTGCTGGAATTCTGTTTTCATAGCTAGCTTTAGAGGATTTGATGAGGGATCTCAACTTTCTGTTGAGGCTGATAAGGGAGTTTTTCCATTCTTGGGACTTCACCTTATTCCGCCTCAGTTTCCTCCTTCTGTTGTTGAGTTTGTTTATGGCAGGGGACCACCAGATTGGCTTTCTTTTTTTGGAGGAGAGCGTATTGGTTCTATTGGATATGACGAGATCCATGCATTTGTGCATGTGTTCGCACAGTGCATTGGTGTATGATTCAGCAGTCATGCAACTATTCTTCATTTGCATGGGTGCCGTGAAGTTAGCCACCTCTGTTTTTAGGAGCCCAAAGTTAGTTTTGGAGAAGTTTTTCATGGTGGTTACCTTTGTGGGAGGTGTGGGAGGGATGTGGATTTCCAAGGTGATTAGTTTGTGGTCAGATCTACCAAGGGAGGAGCTGACTATTGGTGTATAGCAATGGTCGCCCATGTTAGTAATGATTAGGTCAAGGATGTTGCTATCTGTAGTGGAGGATAAAAAGTAAAAAGTAAAAAATGCACCAAGATAACACACAGCAAAATGTTTAATCACAGCAAAGTACAATCTATCTGTAGTGGAGGTAAGAATGAGCTGGTCCAGGGCATTGGAATTAATGAACTCCAGGAAACATTGGGCAAGTGTATTGATAGATGAGTAGTCTTCCCATTTAATGGAGGGGTAGTTGAAGTCGCCTAGTATGAGAGTGTTATTTTGGACCCTAATATTCTCCAGGGTGCTTAGGAACGTGGAGTGTGAGTCTTGGGACATAGTTGGGGACCTATAGCAGGCTACGACCTGAATCACTGTCTTACCCAATGTTGGCTGCACCTGAAGAATCTCTGATGCATTATGTTGGGATACCAGTCTGGAGGTGTGCGCATCCTTTATGAATATGGAAACACCAGTGCCTTTGGAGCTTCGTTCCAGGTTCTGGGGCCGAAAGGTGTGGAAAGAGTTATAGCCTAGTAGTGTAGGGGTGCTTTCTGCTGCCTTGAACCAGGTCTCTGTTACAGCACAAATGTCGATGTCCTCCATTTTAAGGAGTGCTTCGAGCGAGTGCATTTTGAGATTTAGACTTCTAGCATTGAGCAGCATGACCCTCAGATTGCAATTGTTTGTAGCTGTTACAGTGGTAATTTGGTCTTTGGAACACTGCCTAAAAAAGGCACTATAGGGGTGGCAAAAGCCTTGGCCAGTATCCAGAAGCCCAGGGGTGACAGATGCAGGCCATCTCTGGCAAAGCATCAAGGTGTGTCAATCATGTCATCCCAGGCAGACAGATACTGGATACCCTTACAATGACACCAGAAACTTAGACAGTTGTTGAATCAATCATTTTCTGCTTGTACTGTGGTATCATTTTGGGTGATGGTAGGATGCTGCTCAGGACTAGGGTCATACCCACCTGGGCTACATAATCCAAGAGCTCCTCCATGTCTCTTTTCATGTAGTCCAGGCAGGGAGGTATGTCTCAGGTCATTCTCACCCACAATGACTGTAAATATTTTGTACAAAAACATATTCATTCAAATGCTTGGTTATTTCCTATTGATGTTTTTCAGAGAAGTGGTTTATTATTAAATTGAAATTGTAAATATAGTTTTGTAAAATCACTTCTCTAGCCTCTGACCTTTGTTGTTATCACCTACCCAGATGAAAAGCACTGTCATTAGCTGCAACCATTACAAAAGAATACATTAACCTACTAATGCTTCTCAATTCTTTCCCTGGTTCCTAAGTACTGAACCGACATTAGCTATGAAATAGAACCCACTGCAACTTAAGCAAAGGCCAGCATTATGAATACTAACTACAATCCATAGTACAAGCCACAAATGACTCGTAGCATTCCATCCAAAATGAACGACTCCTTGAAAGAAATGTGAATACAGACTCAGGCAGTAACAGCTGTGGTAACTGTAATATTGAAGTCTGTTAGTCGGTAAAATAAAGTGCATCACCCAAAGAAGGTGACCTTTTAACAATGTGCTTTTAAACGTGACTGGTATCAGCGCATGCTACCAGTTCTTAATTATTTCAACACAGGCAAAGTGCTGTGCATAGACCAAGCGTTTAGATGGTGTGGTGTGCAACTTCAGCTCCTTTAGCATTTCTCCAGCTACAGACTCGTTCCCCGATTCATATTACATGTGACAGCTAACAATAGAAAGTACTTTCTACCACATATTTTCTCTTCTGTTTCTAATGTTGCTTAAAATGTTAAGTATATAAAGGTGCATTAAAAGTCTAATGCAAAGCAAGTAAATACATATATAGCAAGTTGAATTATTACTTAATACATAGCCAAACATACATTTATATAAAAGAAAAAACATTAACTTGTTCCCATTACATACATTAAACATCATATATTATTGTATAACTGTCATCAATTCAATACTGCATAAATTGATCAATTCCTGCCTTCCCTTAAACCTCTTTCCTCTCCAAAACATTATTCTGCATGTATTGTTCCCACAGTTTCTATTTTTTTTCTATGTAACTTGCTTTGTATACTGTTGGTTTACACTTTGATTTCCATTTTCTAGTAACTGCTTTTTTCACAACCACCAGAATTAAGCTTAACAAGGCCTTGCTATATCTAGGCAATTCAGATCCCGTGCCCAAAATTTCTTCACTGTTGATAACCATCCTCCCTGTGTAAATCCACCCCACCCCCATTGACATCCCCATACATGCAAGACAGTAAGGCAGTAACTAGTGACTGCAAGTATTAGTAAATACCTTATAAAGCAAACTGTCACAACTTTCAACTGGTTGGCATCAAGGCAGATTCAGTTGTATTTAAAAAAAATCAGTTTCATTTAAGTCATTGTTAATAGTCTGCAAATCCCTTCCCTCCTGGTATACCCTCACCCCCAACGCCACTGCAAAGGAAATGAAGGCCATCAGATAATGTGGCTGGTCTCTTCCCTGTCATCCTCTTTGATAAATCTCATTAGAAAATGAAACTGAAAAAAAAATGAAAACCACCACCTGCAGCACCTTAATGTTTCTGTCATACAGATAAAGCCCAAATGATGGCTCAGGTAACCCAGGTTTAATTAACAGCTTAGGCTTCTGAGGTATTTCAGGGGAAGGGTGGTCATGCCAATCTTGAGGGGGGTGGAAGACCATGCATCTGCCCACTGATTGTATTAGATCCCTGGTTTAGACTGGGGACATGCAAAGTGTCAATGCCCCAAGATGGGAATGGGCGGAGCAATAGATGAATTACAGTGGCAGCAGGACAATGTGTCACACGGTCCCATTGCATGTGTGCCAGTAGGCTGTATAGTTGTACTCAAGGGAAAATGGGGAGATAGGGCATAAAAGAAGAAAAAAAAATGTCAGCAAAGTGATACATCACCAGGACACTTCAGTCCCTTCTCTGGCCCTGAGCATGGGTCTGAGTAAGACCAATGACACGTGGGAGTGCCTTGTAAACACAGTGGACAAGTTTTTGTTAAACTGTTTAAGACAGTTATTAAGGCAAGCCTGCCTTTTGTGCAAGAATTTTTAAACCATGAGTACACCACGCTTCAGTTATAATTTTTTTTGTGTCTGGCATTAACTAGTCTTCCCATCAAATTCTAAAAAATAAAATATGTTGTTACTTCTCCTCACAAAATGGTAACCATTATTAGACACCTTCATACATCAGGTTTCCTAGTTCTATTTAAGGAAAAACTATTTCTTTACCTTTTAATTGTCAGTCTTTTTTTACTTGAATCTAGGCTAGCCACTTGGTAATGTAAATCTTGGCTCAGTGTTGATGAAGGCTGTGAAAGTACTCTAGCTGAAACCGGTCTGTTATTCTTTGTTATTTTTTATATAATATAATAAATATATTTTTATATTTCTCACAGCATACAGTTGCTGGCTCATTATTTTCTTCATATTACATCCCAAAATTCAGTTTCATGTTCTCTGTACTAAGGAAATGATCCCTGGTCATTTCTGCTCATTATACTCTCTGTTATGCATACATCTCAAAACGCACGTTATACTACATGCTGTATCCTCAAATACTGGTTACGCACGTTATACTACATGCTGTATCCTCAAGTACTGGTTACATAAGTCTGTAACTGTATACTTAGGGTGTATTGTTCACTGTATAATGCATTTTGTTTTATAATTACTATCAGTTCTAGTTATACTTCTCATATTAAAGTTGGCAGGGATTTTGCAGAAACAGAAGATTATAATGTATTGATTTTTTTTTTATTTCATTGTCACCTGTCTCTATATATTCTTGTAATCTTTGTATGAATCTGAAAAGGCCAACACACTGAATATTCTTCTTTGGTTACGGGTGACACTAACAAAGAATGTTCTGTTTGCTGCACAAGATTTTAGATAGCCTAGGCAGTATCCATCGTAAGTGTGTGACTTGTTACAAATATGGCTGAAAATCTGTTTCACCCTGTTAGCATTCAGAGTGTTTTAGTCCCTTTTACTGTGTTCTAAAAAGTGCTATCATAACATATACACCATAAAATGAATTTATGAAGTTGTCCTTAAAGGCCAATTCATCTATATCAAAACATAGAACATGCTTCATCCAGAATGCGCATTAACTGCAGAACAGACTATATTAAGAAAAAAAATAACAAAAATATAAAAAGAATGAATGAAAAACATGTGGCGCCATTGTCTTAGAGGAAGTCTTAGCTGATGGAGTTGAATACAAGACTATATCCCCTAAAAGAAGCCCATAAAATGAGTCTGTTGGATAATAAGAGAATAAATGACTGCAAGGTCCTTGGTACCATTCTGGGAGTTTGCCAGTAGTAATATCTGAAAGATCTTGTTGCAATTTCTTTAGATAGCTATAATGTTTCACTTCACAAAGAGCTTTTTGTTGAATCACTAAGGTTAATTAGGGAAGTAAATCTGCTGTCACATCACGTTATGAAACTAAATACTAAAGGCTTGAGAAACGTGAAACAGTCAAAGACGTAAGAGAAGTGGGAAATTACAGGTTTCTACTGATGGCTGGAAACTTTGCAACAATAAATATATGAATGTGTATTTACTTCTAAATACTCATGGTCATGTAATGCCCTCATCGATTCCTCAGGTCCACTGTGATGCCTTTGTTGAAGTAAAGAAGCAAATATGTTACCTAAAATGTGTGATAGTGTTAAGCCTGCATTTGTAACACCATCTAGACTTAATCTTCTGAGCATGTTTCTGTCAAATTGTAAAGAAAAATGTATATTCTTGCATATTTTACTGTTGTATCACATTACTTGGCATGTTGAACATACAATAACAAGGCAGTTGTTTCCATTATTCCATTCTATTAATTGCACACACACACACACACACACACACACACACACACACACACACACACACACACACACACACACACACACACACACACACACACACACACACACTTACTTTTTAAGCAGCAGTATAGGAAATGATGAATGATGAGTAATCTACAATTTACAAAACAAAATCTCAGTGCCACAAAACTCTCTTTTACAATAGTAGTGAGAAGTAATAAAAATAAAAGGCATATATGTGTCACAACTGTTACTTTATCTCCCCTTTAAGCAAATAAAACAGTAGGTATGATACTTAGCTGTGCTGTTTCCTCTATTATTTATATTTATTTGTAATAAGTTAAACATTTAACTCTACTGTATAGACTTTTGTTACATTGTTTCTATTTATTTGTTATAAAGTTAAACTTTTAACTCTACTGTGTAGGCTTTTGTTACATTGTTTCTATTTATTTGTAATAAAGTTAAACATTTAACTCTACTGGGGGCAGGGCAAAAGGACTTACATGGATTTGCATGTGATTTGCTTCATTACAACATATGCAATATCTGCAATGTTAAACTATAGAATCTGACGAAAAAGGAATTTTATGCAAAAGAGGAAGCAACAGAGGTAAAAGGCTTCTTTATATTGTATTTTAGTTATCGTATCTCAGTGCAGATGTTGATATCATAGTATATTTGTGTAGCAGTAAGCTGAATTTGTATACTGCGGTGGTGGTGCTGCGGTAGCGTTGTCGCCTCACAGTTAGATGTTGCCCGTTCGATTCTCAGTTAGAGCGTCTTCTGTGTGGCGACATGCTTGAATGGGCCTTCCTTCGTTGAAGGTTGTGCGTTAGGCCTGGCAAGCTAGCACGTCAAAATCTACTGCCAATTATTAGCAGACTGGAGTTCCGCTGTGGTGACCCCTAACCTGGAAAAGCCGAAACAAACACAAGTAAGCTGACTTTGTACTGACACGATGTGTCAGGAACTTATTTTTGGGAAATTGTTTACCTTTGTTTGTTAGTTATACAGAGCTGGAAAGCCAGTGTTTATAAGATAGCTCTTCATATTGGTAATTCTGGAATGCCAACTACAGACAGACAGCTATCCGATCAGAATAGTGCACTTCTGGGTCTGGCTTCATCTGGTTCACAATGATTGCCTCACTAAATTACTTTACCTCCTTTTATACCATAGCTACCACAGAACCAGAGACCTGAGTCCATGGAGCCTGTCTGGCAATTAACAAAATTAATTATAAAACACTGAAATTTTGCACATGGAACTTTATCTTGAAACTGACAGAAACAGGCTCTTGTTATTATCTGTGAATGTGGCCCCATGGCTATTAGGAAGTAATAAAAGAGTACTTATTTCTGTACAGTGAGCTCTGCAAGGAGGAGTGAAAAGCATTCTACCAAGGAAGGGGCCCCTAGATCTGGAAAGTTGGACAACACAATTTGTTGTTTTGCTTCATTGTTATTACTCTATAAAGGAGGTTTATTGGCTTTCAATAAGATATCTCCAGTCATCACAGGAGGTGTGTACCAAGATTTTTTTGGAACTGTACATTAGTTTGGACATCTAAAGCCAATATGTACATACTCCACCCAAAAAGTAGCCTTTACCCATGCAATGTATTTTTCTGGACAGCATATCTTTTTCAGTACTAAAGAAAAATCCTCCTGAGATGACATGCTTAAGATAAAAACCTATTTAGCCAACCTAGTATTCTAAAAATGAAAAGTTAGTGACA
Organism: Protopterus annectens; assembly: GCF_019279795.1. Taxonomy (NCBI): domain Eukaryota; kingdom Metazoa; phylum Chordata; order Ceratodontiformes; family Protopteridae; genus Protopterus; species Protopterus annectens. The sequence continues at coordinate 917,593,799 of NC_056741.1, forward strand.
TAATAAAATAAAAGTGAAGTGAATCTGTTAAATCATTTTTAAAACATACATTCTAGCCATAAACCATACACTGGAAAAATGAGCCATCATCCAGGCAGCCATCAAGGTGCTTTGCTTGCTTTAGCTCTTATTACTCCTGCAGCAGGCTGAACTAATGGACTTTCCACAATGCTAGAAGTGCTGACCCATGCATGTTTCCACATATTCATCTATCCCCCAGCTAGTGCATTCACACTGATTAGTGAATGCTCACCCTCAGCCTTTTATACTAAATGCTGTCACAACCATCCTCTGTTAGGTGTCACATATTCAGGAGATCAGGTTACTTCCCTCTTCCAAGGATGGTTGAACTAACATTAGACACTCACTCAGACCAGCAGTAGTCTCTGGATTACTAAGTATTCCTGAGTAATTAGAGTCATAGTCACAGCTGGTCCAAAACCTTATAATGTTACTCATTATGTAGCACCAGCTTATTGAGTTCAATATATATTATGCATTTTATTTATTTAGGTATATTTGTGTTTATATATCTGTTTATGCATGAATTATTTCTACAAAGAAAAGTAGTGTTCAGGATTTTGATGTTTAGTTTTTCATAGATAGGGAAGGGTAATTTTTAGTTAATGTTAAATACGTCCAGCAAGGCTACAGTTATCTCCCCAAGTATAACAGTTACTAATTGTGAACTGATAGATAATGTAAAAGGAGCTCTAACAACACTGAAATGACCCATATTTGGAAAATGCCCATGGTACTGGGGAGATGAGAATGAAGCAACCAATGCCTGGTCTCCCATCCCTGGTGTGGTCTGCCTTGTCTTGCTGAGTACCCCATCTGTCAATGGTCATGGTGTAAGGACCAGGTGTGCATTCTTTGCAAAGGATATATAACAGTGTATCCAAAATCAGTACATGCATAGATGCAAATGTCAAAGCACCAGCATTGCAAGGCATGTGTTAGCCTCTAGGGGGAGTGCCTGAATGACAGTCCCATGTGACTGGCTGTGTCTCATGGGAAATTAATAATATGGTTACATAATGAGAGGGCAAATGGTTTGCTGACATCAATGGAAATAGATTAAAACATGAATTAATAGCATCCAAAGACAAATCCATAACTTAATCTGCTTAATAAAATGGACTTATAGCCTAGCCAATTCATAATTGACCTAATGGAACTTTGTAGCACTAGAGTGAGCATGCTACTTGAAGAGTGTCTAAGTCAAGAGTGGAATTAGAAACCTCTGTCCCCAAAACACTCTTTCATATGCCCCCCATTTAAGACAGTTGCACAGAATTAAGAAAAATTAACATCAATACATTCTAACCTTAAGCGATATTGTTTGTAATTATTTCCAAACAAATTCCTGTATATGTTTTCTCATGATGAGTAACTAGCTTAGTCTAAATATATGCTTATTACAAAAACATATACTTTTGTTAAACAAAAGTTTAAATAATTGACTGTGCTCTAATACAGTCAAAGTTTTCCTGGTCACACGTCTTTTGTGGTACCTAATAGTAATACAGATCTGTGAATTCTCAGTACTGAAACTGAATTGTTTCTAATTTCTTGTCTTAAAAGTGTAAAATATTGTTAACGCCATGCAAAGCATGTTTTTTTAAAACACAAAATGATACTGAAAATGATTGTCGTGTTATTTTAATTGTAGTACGGTAGCGATACTGCACTACTGATTGTTGCTCATGAATGCTTAACTCTGATTTGTTATTTGGATTCCTTGTGCCAAATTTACCTTTTGTCTGTGACTCTCAAACAATGACTGTAAATGCTGTAAATACTGACCTTTTGTGTGGTATATGTTAAATGTTTAGTAAGAAGTTGATATTAAACAAATGTATATAAATAAGTTAGATGCTACATTATCAGTAGGACTATGAAACCTGGATTTCAGCTAGTCACAGGATTTACTGTGCTATAAAACAACTTTTATATAAAGGTACTCCACTAAAATATAAAGTCAGGACATCTTGCTTGTGTGTTGTTGTGATCCTTGATGTATATTCAGCTTATAGTTGGAAAAGGTCCAGGTGGTGGTCCAGTTCAACCTCCTATCAAAATACAACTAAGTGTATACAGTTCTGATACTGTATTGAATATGACACTGACTGCCCTGTTTAAATCCAATGCCACTCTTACAAGTTACACCATGGGAGGGGAATAGCAACAGATCAGCAGGTATCTGACTTGTAGATTCCAAATGTAGCCCAGGAACTGCAGACAATATCACATCTGAAAATTGTCACTTTGGTCTCTTCTCGCTTCATAACTGGATCCATTCAGCAGATTCTGGGATAAGTGTACATGCTCAAAAAGTTCCAAAAATATCTTCAGTTCCATTTACATAACTGCATGTTGTTTCCCTCTGATATGTAAGAACACAAGTTCAGAAGATGAACAATCACACCTGCTTGGAATTATCATCCAACACATCATTTGACAGTCTCTGACTTTCCTTTAAGAATATCAAGTGCTTTCCAAAGCTGCAACAGAATTATTTCTTTGTCTTGCCTTTTCCGTAGAAGTTTTGTGCCATCATTCTGCTTTCAGATACCAGTGCTGAAAATGATGTAGGAAAATAAACTTTGTCCTAAGCCTCCTTCCCATCAGCAACTGGATCAGTGACAGCCCTACATATAGCTATACTAGTATATTTCCGTGTTTAATAATACTAGCAAACAGCCAGTTTGACTTGTATCACATTTCTTGAGAATATTCTTTATAGTTTGAATCATGCACACAACTTGTCTGTTAGACTGTGGATGCCTTGAACTTAATGTAACATGTTGAAATTCCTAGGTTTTAGAAACATTTTTGAACTCTTGGCATGTGAATTGTAGACCACTGGATGGCATGACTTGTTCAGATATAATACTATGCCTCACAAATATCAATTTGAATTTAAAGTTTAAAATAGCTGTCATATCTTTAAGCTGAAAGATATCTAGATATTTTTAGTAGTAGACAACAGAAAACAGAAAGAATGAGGTTACTGTACAGGAATAAGTCAGTTTCCACTTTTAACCATGGCAATGTTGGAATTTCATGTGGAATGAACTCCTCTTTCTGGTTTTCATTGTCTTACATTCGTTCATTTGTCAGTTTATTCATCTCTGTTGCTTTCTTTTCACTTAGTAATCACTAATTAGATGTACCACCCATGTACCCAAAAAACATCACTGTATTGAAACAAATAATCGGATCATCTTTCATCCCAGCACATCCATATTGACTCTAAAATCATCAGTTGGAATCTGCTTAGAACCATTGCTTTAGATGATGCCATAGTTCTATTTAGTACAACTTTCCTTAATGTACTAAATAATCAGGCTGCAAAAAGAAGAAAGAGAGTCAAGCATGACACTGACCCCTGGCTGTCCCCTGATACCAAAATACTCATGCATAAAAGCAATAAGGCCTGGAAAATCTGGCAACAAAATGAAACTCCATGAGACCATCAAAACTTTATATACCTCAGCACTCTTGCCAAAAAGAAGTCAAGACAGATAAAATCCACTCCATTACTGCTTGAGATCACAAAGCACTCACCATAAAAACCCAAAAGAGTTCTGGGGCTCCATAAAAAAACTCTTGACTCCTGGTAGATGTCAACAGCCCAACCCATGCCCTGATATGGATCTAGAAAGTACTGCCACTCTATTCAACTCCCACTTCATAAACACCAAAAAATCATTACTCAATAAAAATAACAGTATGTCTGCAAAAAATACCTTTCAACCCATCAACAGTTCCAGTGCCTTCTACCTCAGCTCTGTCCCCACCTGTACCATAAACCCACCACCTCAATTATTAATAATGTACCAGACAACTATCTCAAAATTGCTGCTGCAGGTATAGCTTATCTTGTCCCTGTTCTCATAAATAGATTTATCCAAGATTCTTATATGCCCTTTCTCTGGAAGAAATCGTATATCCCGCCTCTTCATAGAGGAGGCAAAACTCACTAAACTCTTCAACTATGGACCCCTGGCAATGCTTTCCCCATTGTCTGAAATCCAGGAGAAATACATCAACACTCAACTATTTAAACATATCCCTGAAAAAAATCTGTCATCTCCAACTCAGCAGTTTCAGGCCAAACCACAACACTAACAGTGTATTTCTTAGTTTAATAAATACCATCAGGCAAAAGAGCAACACAAAAAATATTGTATCTGCACTGTTCTTAGATTCATCAAACCTCTTTGATACAGTCTCCCATGACAAGCTACTGTTTCAGTTACCATCATTAGTCCTATCCTATCCTATCCTATTCTATCCTATCCTATCCTGGTCCAAGGTTAACTGTCAGATAAATCACAAGCTGTTAAATTGCAATGAAACTACTCTATCTTCCTACCAGTATCTGTTAGTGTACCCTAAGGATCGATACTTTGACTCTCTTGTTCAATATATTTGTTAAGAATTTGTATACTGCCGATAAACATGCCAACATAATCCAAATATGCCAATGATTCTCCTCTTATATGTACATTCCAGAATCCTACTTAGCTGCAGTAACTCACTTAGGACTCCTTGAAGTCCACTGAAACTTGACTGGCCAAATCTGACTTAATCCTAAATCTAACAAAGACAAAACTACTCCTTTTCTTTTCTAAGTCCCATACTGATTGAAAAACAAACTTCAAAAATCACCTTCTTCAACAACATAATAGTTGAAGTAGTCTTCAGCACTAAACTACTAGATGTCACTGTTAATGATAACTTGAAATGTGACTGGCATATGCAACAAGCTAGCAAACATAAAACACCAAAGACTGGTTCTCTTGCACAGAGTTAAAAACTATCTCAACCCTTGCCTCCTCCTGTTTTCTTCCCACATTGATGTATGCCTCACCAATTTTCACTGACCTCCAGACCACACAGAAGTGTCAACTTGAACTGTGCTACAATAAAATGGCCACATTTGCATTGTATAAAGCTTACTCATCTCATCACTGCATTGCCCTTAATCACTCTAACTTGCTATAGCTACCCCATTACGTCACTTTCTGTCAACTACAAGTATCAGATTGTGTAGTGTACTGAAAAGTGCCTTGCCCCAGGCTCTTTCTTTTTTTTTTTTTTTCAATTTTTTTTATTTTCAAATATAATTGAATAAATTCCATAATATTTATAAGTATCATCTAAATTAACTATTTACACTGTTTACATTAGCCTGACACTATAAAAAATCTAATATGTACAATTACTGTATAAGTATGTCCAATCCTTTATCAAAGTGTCTAATCAGTCATTGTATGGTGTAAATCAGAGATAAAACATTTTCCCAATGGTTGTTGATAAATGGCTTAGGATACAATCTTAGTTCTTTAATTTTAGTTTCCAGTAATGCTGTGATCTTCAGTAGGCTGTAGAAGTCTTCCAAGGTTGGTATTGTATTTGTATTCCATCTTCTTGTTATGCACTTCTTTGAGATTGCAAGTATAGTCCATACAAGATACATCTTTGACCTATTCAACTGAGAACCTTCATTTACATTTAATAATGCAAGAGTTTTAGTTAAATAAATGATTCATTAAATAAGGCTTGCAAAAAGTTATTAATACCATTCCAAAATGGCTTAATTTTAACACAATCAAAGAAAATGTGGTTCCAATCTGCACTGAGTACTTGCTCACATCTCCAACATCTTCTTTTAATGGAATAATTCATTTTGCTGATTCTGTCTGGGGTTAAGAATGCTCTGTGCAAGCATTTCCAGTTAAAAACTTTCCAGTATTGTGTGAAGGATGTATATTTTATTGATAATAATATATTTGTTTTAATATCTTCAATTAACTGTATTGAGTTTCCTTTTGTTATATGTTTCCAATATGAGGTTTTGGGTGTTGTTTTCTAGTTTATCAATATTTTGTAAAACTTTGAAATACTGTTTCCCATGTCAAAGTCATTATATATGATTTCATATATGTATTTCGTAAATTTAGGTATTTCTTTAAATGAAGAATTATTAATTATTCTACTTAAATCTTGCGAGTATGATAGAATACTCTGTAAAGTTACCCAGTCCTCTTGTGGAATTTTGTATGTTGTTAGTATTACTTGCATATCTAAAACTATTAGTTCTTTGATATATTGGTGCCAATAAACAAATCCTTTCTGTTCCCAGGAATTAATAATTTCTCTAAATATTTTATATGGAAAGTTCTTGGTGACTATAAATGGTGTTAAAAGATCAAACCAGATTTTTAAGTCTATATTTGCATTAACAATTTTCCTAAATGAGACAATGTAATAATTAATCATACAAGTTTTAGTGGGTTCAGTTATGTGATATTGCAGACTAATACATAATATGTGCCATGGCAGATTGTTTATATCAGTTATTTGAATTTTTTTTTTTTGTAAATCAAATTCATTCATTAGTATTACAGTTAGTAATTCGTTCCAATTTGCAGAGTAATTTGGACTTATCCAATCTGAGATTGTTTTAGACAGTGATGCTTTTATATATGTTTCTATGTCAGTAAAGTTTAATCCTCCCCATTTCTATGGTCTGATATGATGTATTAATGCTATTCTGTTTATTTTGGGAAACCATAAAAATTGTATTAGGCATGAATTTATTTATTTAAGTATATTCTTTTCTAGTAACAGTTGTATTGCCAAGGCTGTATATAGGATCTTGGGCAGTAAAACCATTTTTATTAACTGCAGTTTATCTTCAAATGTTAATATTATTTTGTTCCATTTTCCCACAGAGTCTTTAATTGTATTAATGATATTATTGTAGTTTTTTGAGACTAGTTCATTATTATCCTTGCATAACTCAATTCCTAGATATTTTAAGGTAGATTATTGTTTCCTTGTGATGTGATCCCCCTTAGTTTGCAGTTCTTTCTGTTTATTTAGAAATAACAATTTTGATGTATTGAAATGGATTCCTGAAGTCATGTAGAATTTGTAAATTAATATATCTAATTCTTCTGATGTCTCTATTCCATTAGATAATGTTAGTAATATGTCATCAGCAAATAGCATTATTTTAGAATTGTGTTTTTCATAAACATCTATTCCTTTGATTTTTATATTGTTACAAATTAAATATGCCAATATTTCAATAGCCATAGCAAATAATATTGGTGACATGGGACATCCTCGTTTAGTGTCTTTTGTTATATGTATAGATTCAGAGGTAAAAGGACCTAACTTGACATATGCTAAATTATTTGTATATACATTCTTTAGGAGATGAATAAAGGATGCCGGAAATTCAAATAGCTTTAAGATTTTGAATAAATAGTCCCAATTTAAGGAATCAAAGGCTTTCTCTATATCTAAGCCAATTATGAGTGTTTCTTTGTTTTCTTTGTTAACATAATCTATAAGAGAAATTATCCTTTTAATATTGTCATGTGTGTGTCTATGATATATAAATCCAGTCTGATCATTATTTATTGTTTTGGGTAGTGGTATTTTCATTCTGTTAATTAATATTGTCATAAATATCTTCTAATCATTATTTAATAATGATATAGGTCTATATGAGGTACAGAGGTTTGAGGATTTGTTTTCCTTTAGGATTGGTGTGTTTAAGGAATATCTCCAAGAGGGTGGAATTAAAGCTTGTGACTGAAGGATATGGGTGCTTGGAGATCTAGTTTTAATTTTTCTGGTATTTTTTTATATTAGAACATTTTTTCATCTAGACTTAATTTATCAGTATATATATTTTCTTTCTGGAAATGTTCCATATAGGGATTTCTATAGGCATCAAGAATGTCACATATATCTGAGATATTTTCCCCTTTCTTTTCATGAAAGGTACTTTTAATGTTATTAGCTTTTGATTGTATTGTGATTATTGTAGATAAATTATGTAGATATTTGGGAGACATGGCCAAAGTATTATTTTTTATATTTCTAGAGCTAAACTAGTTTTATGTGCTAGAATTTTGTTGTATTTACTGTTTAATACTTCTACTTTCTTTTTCATCTCCAAATTGTCTTCATTTTTTTCAGCTTTTACTGACAAAAGTTTGGATTGTAGATCTAATAATTCAGAATCCCAATCTCTGATTTCTTTTATACCAAGCTAGGGTTTCCCCATATATATAAGCTTTTAATGAGTCCCATATCATTATTTTATTTATATCTGTGGTGTAGTTAATATCTAAGAAGAACTCTAATTCAGATAATAGCCAGGGTTTGAACTCTTTAATTTTAGTTATATATGCTGGAATTCTGGAGTTAAAGATTAATGGTTTGTACCCATTTTGAAGTTTTAGTATCACTGAATTGTGGTCTGAAAAGGGGCAGGGAGTGATTGAGAAATTAATGATTTTAGAGTGTAAGTCATGGGCAGTAAATATTTTATCTATTCTAGTTTGGGTACCAAATCTGTGATCTTGATGGGGAAAACAACAAAGATTTATCTTCTTTAAATTTGAAAGTATCTTCAAGATGAAATGATTCTACCCACTTGTTTAAAGCTTTTGATACAGTAGATGTATGCAGCAGTCTTTTATTTATAGTTTCAGAAGTATCAAATATACAATTAAAATCCCCTCCTAATATTAAGTTGCCTTTATAGTTATTGAAAATGAAATCTAAGTGTTTTTTAACAGTTCCTGATCCAATGCCTGGGAACCAAAATAGATTGGCTAGGGTCCATAAACTGTTATTATATTTAGCTATTACAAATGCCATAAGGCCTTTTTTATCTCCATACTTATAAATGATTTCTGGGTTAATCACATTTGCTTTCCATAAAATTGTTACCCCTTTTGACTTTGTTTTATAAGTGGACTGTGCCAATATTAAATATTCCTTGGGATTCCATTTGTAGTTGTTATTTGTTTTGAAATGAGTTTCTTGAATGAAGACAGTTTGTGCTTTGTTCAATTTTAAATATTTCATTAGATTTGATCTCTTGCTAGGATTGTTTAAGCCATCGGTATTTAAAGATAATAAAGTTAAATTCATCTTAGGTTATTTGAACTATGTATTTTTTGTTTTAATGTGACTAGTAAACATTTTCCTCTGACAACTATAAAGTATATGTTTGAGCTTTTAAAATAAATTATCAGTATTATACTTTGAAGGTTTACCAATAAAGTAATGTTTTGGTCAGACATACTAAAATGTTTTTGTAAAATAACAAATTTAAATTAATAAATGTTAACAAAACTAAGATCCTCCCTAGCCATGGAATGAAAATCATTCCTAATCTGATGGATAAACCTAAGTCCATCAGATTATCACTCATACCCTGACAAATCAGAACATCTGAGCTCCATCAGTTGAATTATCATATGGAGAATATTTATAAGAATAAGCAACATTTATGTTATTTTGAACAGATATAGTACTATTGTAGATTAGACAGAATTCTAATAAATATAATGTCTATTTGTTATAGAAGCAGTTAATATTTACATGAAAGATAGATAACAAGGAATTCAAACATAGTAAAGAAGGATGTATCATATATAAAACCTCAGTAAAAGATTATAGCACACAGTTATTTAACATATTCACCCTTATTGGTGAAGTCTTTCAAAACTTATTACTTAATCTAAATAGATGATAATATTTATACCTAATGTTTATAATACAGTGTATTTTACTAGATATGTCAGAAGTTAAATTTCATTGTTTGTCAGCATTTAAGTAATCACTTTGTATAATCAGCAAAGGATAAACTGAGTGATTATTGTCAATTTAATACTAATTGTTCAGAATGTGTTTGTTACATGCTGTGACATTCCAAGTTCAGGCTTCTATTGTTCACCTTGAACAACTTTGTCAGTTTGATGTCATATGTAAAACATTAGTTACCTTGGTAACACAAAATTGACCAATCCAGGTTAAAAACAGACAACCCAAAATGACAGCTTCTTTTGATCGTTTATTCAAAACAAAATATCCAAATCAGTATAAACTGTAAATGGTAGGACTCTTGATACTATATCAGGGATACCAAAGCAGTTAGAGTACAACAAAGGGGGTAGGAATATGAAATATTTGCTGGAGCACCTGAAAACACACACAGACTCTCCAAAACAGACCGTCAAATGTGGAAGATGTAACCAGTGTGTTTACATCTTGGAAAGTGGGGAAGTGAGGTTAGGAGATACCCCATGTACAGTGAAATTGGCAGGGGTAACTGCCATACGAAAGATGTAGTGTACATTAGTGTTTGTCAAGGGTGCAATAATTTCTATATAGGAAAGACAGAGAGACCCCTTAGGGCGAGAATTTATGAACATCTCTATGCCATTGAGGCACACAATAAGAATAATGCCTTATACAAGCACTCACAATCTTGTTCGGGTTTTCTTGGTTTTAAGTTCAGAATTTTGGACATAGACACAATATAAGAGGAGGTGACTGGGGTAATGAGACAGAATCTAAAGAACTGTATTGGCAGTTAACATTGAGTGCCAATGAACCCCCAGGTATTAATAAATAGCTGTCCCTGCAGCCCATTTTAAAGCAAAGGGCTAGAAAGTTATGAATACCTGTTTTATTTTTTGTCTCAAATTTGATAACATTTAAAGTTTTAATCATTCTAATTTTTAATTGTATTTAACACAATACAAATATTTATTAAGTTTGTATAGGTTATTAATTATAGATAATATAGCTTTAAAAGTTAGTTGATTTAGGATGTTTAATGCTTTAAATGGTTGTAGTGGATGTTATATTTTCAGTTTGAAAAGTCTGTCATGTGAACAGACAAAAGCGCTTACTCTACCTGCTTTGGAATCCCTGATTTTGTATCATGAGTCCTACCGTTTACAGTTTATACTGATTTGGATAGTTTGTTTTGAATAAACGATCGAAAGAAGCTGTCATTTTGGGTTGTCTGGTTTTAACCTGGATTGGTCAATTTTGAGTTAGTTTTTTTACCTATCTACACGCTCATTTGGTTCATGATTTTACCTTGGTAACAGTTTAATTATCATGTATGGTCAAGATGGGTTACAAAAACTACAATTCAAGTTAAAGCAATTACATGACTTGTTATGCATATTTACTTGTATAAGAAAATCATTGTTCAGCACAGTGTATGCCAATTATGACAAGTTAAAACAGCAGTGCTATTATACTCAAGCCAGTGTTATTAAACTGAGTGATTATTGTCAATTTAATACTATTTGTTCAGAATATGATTGTTACATTATGTGGCATTTCAAGTTCAGGGTTCCACTATCTCTCTTGAATAACTCCGTCAGTTTGATGTCATATACAAAACACTATTTGTCTTGGTAACAGCTTAAGTATTACACATGGGCAAGACAGGACTACAAAAACTACTACATGACTTGTTATACATATTTAATTATATAAGAAAATCATCAAGCTTCCCTTTGATGTTCAGTGTAGTGTATGTCAGCTATGATAAGCCAGGACAGTAGTGTTACTATACAAAAACCAAAGTTATTGAATCCAGATTTTAATATCTAAATTCAGCGGACTGATTCATCTATGTGACAATTATATATTCTGTGTCCAGATTACTAAAATCAAACAGTACTTTGTCTATCTTGCATGTGTTTTTTTTTTTTTTTATTTCTCTTCCCTGCTGTTGCTTAGTTATTTGACACAAACTGTTAAGCATTATTGTTGCTGTATTCCTGTTACCATAGCAACCTGGGAGCATCTGAGCACCACCAGTGTGTCTGCGAACCACTCACCAGAGGCGCGCAATGCACCTGAAGCAAAGCCTCACCTCACCAGCAATCCCAAACCCAAACTCCCTCCCTCCCAGTCCGGCAACAGCCAGGAAAAGAACAGAAAGCAAACAAGTCAGCAAAAACAACTGATAAGCAATTACATGTCCCGCCACACGCATTCACCTATACAGGAAAACCACCATGCTCCCCCCCCAATGTTCAGTACAATGTAAGCCATTTATGCCAAGCCAAAACGGCAATGTTTTTAAACTCAAGTCCATGTCATTAAACTGAATGTCTATTGTGAATTTAATACTATACTCCAGCCATGTCTCCAAGGCCTGGAACTCCATCCTACTCCCTGTTAGACTTATTGAAAACCCACACATCTTCCAAACTAAACTAAAACAACTCCTCCTTAACTCTGGGTTATGCTGCTACACTTCAGTATAAAATTAATTGGCATTGTCCCCAACTACAGCCATGTGTTGCTGTATTACACTCTAAGGTTTTTATAAAATGATCTTACTCCTTGCTATAGAAAACTAAAACTGGAAACTGTTACTAGCCTTAGACTTCCATTTCTATGTCTATCCTACTTCTCCCCCTATGCACTCCTTTAACCTACCAACTAGCACTACCTCAATAACAAGTGATTTACTTAAAAGTATGTTGAACCACTTTAGCACTGAAACTGTAGCATTGTTTAAACACTCCTACAATGTACTATTCCAAATATATAACAAGTACATTTGTAAATCCTTTTATCTTACTATTAAGTACAAATGTAGAAAGTCTTATGTATTATTACTATTATGTACATATAATGTTTTAGCATTTGCACAGAATATGAAAAGTTGATAGTAGAATGTATTGATGTTCTTTGTGTTTCATCACCTGTGGGTTATCCCTGCAGTGGTAGCCCTCGGCCGGCCCGAATACCAGAGTCAATTTTTTTTGCGTGGCTGCAGTCGCCTGTAGTCTAACTTCAGGTCATCAGTGCTATAAAGCAAGTCATCCAACATCATTACATCAGTCTTTCTTGCTGTGGAGCCCATAGCAGAAGCAGTTTGCATGAGTCAGTTGCTACTAGAAGTTGAATTTTCAGCTGAAAACATCTAAAGCTAAGTATCCCATTGGGGATCTTTTTTTCTTGCACTAACTGATGTCCGAAAAAGTTAAGAATTGTCTCGCCTGTGGAAAGCAGATCCAACACTGAGACTTCCATTCCTACTGCGTCACTTGTTTAGGCCCAAACCACAACATCCTCCATTGCCAGTTCTGTGCCCTCTTTAATGTGAGAACCATTCGCCGTAGAGCTCTTTTTGTAGACAGTTATTTTCTTGTTCCATCTTCACATTCTGATATAGTGTCCATCAGCCAACAATCTGTGGACATTCCAGAAAAACACAGAGATAAAGGTAGAGACATACCACACAAGGCTAAGCCTTTCGACAATGCTACCGCTAAGCAGGTCGTCAGTTCTCCAGAATTCAGTGAGGATCTTTCGCAGCCCCTGATGCCCGATTTGATATCCACGCAAGTCTCTACCGAGACCCTTTTGGAGTCTGGTATGCCGCAGAAATCTTCTTCGTCTTCCAAGCCTTTGTCTGTCTCTGCCTCAGTTGGGTCTGGAATCGCGATGCAGGCACCGGCTTCCAAGGAGGCCTTTCACACTACGGAATCTAGCCAGAAACCGACATCTTCTCTTCCGACAACTGTTTCTTTCAGACTAACGGATTCTCTCAGGCCTAGAAGCCAGGCCACTCCTAGGAAATCTGCTTCTAGCCACCATCTTGCTACTGCTCCACCACCCCAAATAAAAATGCTGAAAATGACAGAGGAGCTCATCTCCCTTATCTGGGGTAGTCAGGCCACAACTTCTAAAAGGAAAAGGCACCCTTCTCCAGAAATTATGACAGAACAGGATTCTGAGGAATCTGACTATTCAGTTTTTGTAGAGGAACAACATCCCTTAACTGCTTATGAGGATTCGGATGCAGAGGAATCCATCCATTCTGCCTCACCTTTCCTTTGGGGAAACCCTTTACTCCCTCAGGGAACATTTCCAATGGGAATTCCAGGACTTCCCACAGTCTAAGAAAAGGCTTAGAGAGTTTCTGGACCTGCCCCAGCACAGACCCCTGGCCATCACCCCTATTTTAGAGGTGGTGGATGATGTTTTCCATGAATCCAGCTTAGCCCCTGATGCCCTCCCTCCTGCTCCCAGTAAATTTGACAAGTACTACAGAGTACCGGATTCTCACAACTACCTTTACAGAAATCCTGCCACAGACCCAGAGGTCATTACACAGGGTCCAAAAGGAGCTAAGACTAGTTCGGCGAAGAATCCTCTTCCTTCTGACAAGGACACCAGTGCTCTGGACAGATGGGGTAAAAAAGTATACACCTCTGCAACCTTAGCTATCTGAGCACTCAGTTGTCAGTTCCATATGTTAAAATATCAACAACACACTTTGGAACTATTAAAACAGAAAATTGCTACCTTTCCTGACTGTGCCAATTCAAAAGAGTTAGCAGATTTACTGTACTCTGCTTGTCAAGTGACCAAACACTCATTACAATGTGGATACAACACCCTAGAAGCCTCTAGCAGGGCAGTAGTGACAGGATCTGTTATTAGGAGACATGCATGGCTGAAGGAACAACCTCTCCTTGATCATGTCAAGTCTAAAGTTATTGATGCTCTCCTAGATAAGGAGCGCGTGTTTGGGGAAAAAGCAGAAGTGGTGCTTAAAAAAGATGGAAGACAAAGCAAAATCTATGCAAACAGTAAAAGATTTCTTTCAGGTACAACCTCCCAGGTTCAGCAGGAACTTTCCCTCTAAGCACTGGGCATTCCCTGCACCTAGCAGACAGGGCCAAGGTAAGCCCCACAGGGACAGACCATCCAGGCCCCCTATCCCAGGGCAAGCAGAGAAGCAAACAATGGTCCATTTCCATCTCTAAGGCAGGGAGTTCTAAGCCAGCCTTCTATGGCAAGTACTCAGTGACTCCCCCTCCTCCCTCTGCCCTTTCTTCACTCATCAAAAACTAGGAGGAAAGCTCTCCTTCTTCAAAGACAATTGGTTTTCTGTAACAAAGGACCAGTGGGTCTTAAAGATCATTTTTCAGGGATACAAATTCTCTTTCAGCGAACTCCCAATTCCAAGACAGTACATGGACTTACCTCCAAATCAGCGGGGAGAGGTATTGAAACAGGTACAAACTCTCATATCTCAGGGGGCAGTAGAACCTGTCCCCTCAGATCAAACAGGAAAAGGATTTTATTCCAGACTATTCCCTGTTCCCAGAAAAGCGGGCACTCAGTACCCCATTCTGGATCTCTCCATTCTGAACACCTCCCTGGTGGTCCCCAGATTCAAAATGCTAACTTTACAGCAGCTGCTGCCTATGCTAACAAAAAATGCCTGGCTAGTGACCCTAGACCTAAAAGATGCCTACCTCCACATCCCCATCAGGGAATCGTGCAGGAAATTCCTGCACTTCAGAGCAAGCTCACAACAATTTCAGTTCTCTGCGCTGCCCTTTGGCTTATCAACTGCACCCAGAGTATTCACAAAATGCTTGGTCCCAGCCATAGCATTCTGCAGACAAAGAAATATACAGATTTACCCTTACCTGGATGACTGCGTCATTCAGGCAAAGTGCAAAGAAAGGCTGCTCCAAGATCTTCTCTTTGTTAAATCACTCCTAACTTCCCTAGGGTTCACCATCAATGAGAAGAAATCAAAGCAAAACCCCACCAGGAAGATCATTTTCTTGGAGCTCTGCTAGACACAGCATCCCAAATGGGCTTTTTATTCCCAGAAAAGCAGAGCTTCCTGCCTCTGTGCTTTACCCAGCTGGCTTCCAGAAGTCACCTCACTGTGAGGAAGTTCCTGCAAGCCCTGGGATACATGGCATCTTGCATCCTTTTCATTCCCCTGGCCAGGCTTCACATGAGAACTTCAGTGGTATTTAAAGAACCTTTTGTTCCAGCACTCTCAGTTCCTAGAGACCTCTCTCCCTCTGATCCCATGTATAAGGGCCGAGTTTCTCTGGTGGGCAGAGACCTGTACCAGGAACAAGGGGCTTCCCTTCATTCTCTGCCATACTGGCCACTCCATCACCCCCAATGCCTCAGACATTGCTTGGGGTGCTCACCTAGCAGGCAGGTGCACCCAAGGTCTTTCGGATGCCCAGCAACTTCACTTGCACATCAAACAGAAAGAAATGATGGCAGTACAAAAGGCTCTGACAACTTTCAAACCCCATTTTATGCTAGGGGTTCTTCTTAGAAAAACAGACAACACCACAGTAATGTGGTATATCAACAAACCAGGGGGACCCAATCTTACCCCCTTTGCAGGTTAGCCATGAGCCTCTGGCTTATAGCCACCTCTATGGGTCTATACCTGATTGCCCAGTACCTTCCAAGGGTCAACAATATGCTGGCAGATTGCCTAAGCAGAAACTTATTGGACCCCCATGAATGGCAGCTCCACAGGAAAATCTTTTTTCAAATCACTCGAGTGGGGGACTCTGGAGGTGGATCTCTCTGCCTCGCACCTCAACCACCAGCTGCAAAAGTTCTGTACCAGAGAGTATCACCTTCTAGCGTGGAAGGCGGATGCCTTGACCTTTCCCTGGAACTCCCTCTTTGTGTACGCCTTCCCTCCTCTGCCCCTTATTCCCAAGGTACTGATCAAAATAAGGGAGGAGAGACCTAAGGCCATCTTCATTGCTCCAAATTGGCCCAGACAGCATTGGTACCCACTTACTGTGCAGCCTGACCTTACAGCCCCCCCAAGCAGCTAACCTTGATATCAGACATCTTGACCAAGGGGAGGTGGAAGATACTGCACCCAGAATTACAGACTGTCAATCTTTCAGCATGACTTATACCTTAAAAGCTAACAAGGAGTCGTTGTTAAGCAAACAGGTCCTAGACATCATCACAGAGGCCAGAAGGCCCAGCACCAGAAAATCATACACAGGAAAATGGAAAAGATTCTGCTCCTGGAGCCAGTCCAAAGGGGCCAGTACCTCCCATCCTTCCATCCCCTTATCTGGGATTACCTAGCCGAGTTGCTCAATAGTGGCCTGTCTTTCTCCTCTATTAAAATCCATGCCTCACCCAGTTCTGCCCATTTCAATTCAGACCTACCCCTCTTCTCTCATCCTTTGATTAAGCAATTCCTCAGAGGGGCTTCTAATATCAGACCTCCAAGAAGACCTCCCACGCCACCCTGGTACCTGAATTATGTTCTAGAAAAACTAACCTTACCTCCTTTTGAACCTGCTGCTTCTACAGAATTGAAATTCCTCTCCTGGAAGACTGCCTTCCTACTAGCTATCACCTCAGCCAGAAGGGTATCAGAGCTTCAGGCTCTCATGGCTGTTGAGCCCTTCATCATTTTCCATGCAGACAGGGTCTCCCTGAGGACTAACCCCTCCTTTATGCCCAAGGTGGTATCTGATGTGACCCTTAACCAGGCCATACACCTACCCACCTTCTTTCCCAACCCACAAAACAAGGGGGAAAGGTTTCTACACTCGCTAGACATGCACAGACAACTCAGATACTATCTGGACCATACAAAACCTTTCAGAAAAACGGACCAACTTCTTGTCAGCTTTGTCCCTGGGCCAGAGGGGAAGCCCATTTCCAAACAAACCATTTCCAAATGGATATCACACTGTATCCATTTTTGCTACAGACTACATGGAAATCCCCCCTAAGTCTATCCGTACCCATTCCACTGGAGCAGCCTCTACTTCCACAGCCTTCCTTAGAGGAATCCCCATCAGGGACATCTTGGAAGCTGCCACCTGGACCTCTGTCCATACATTTACAAAGCATTACCACCTACCTCTTTTTTCTAAGTCTAGGGCAGGGCTGTCCTCAGCAGTGCTGCAGGGCCTGCTGACCCATGGCTAGGACTCTATCCTTGGCTACCAGAACCACTTTTCCTTATTTCCTTGTGCTTCTGACAGGTTAGGGCAAGAAAAACAGATGTAATGATGTTGTCTGCCTTGCTTTATAGCACTGATGACCTGACATCAGACTATAGGTGACTGCAGCTGATGCAAAAAAAAATGACTCTGGTATTCTGGCCGGCCGAGGGCTACCACAGCAGGGATAACCCACAGGTGATGACTGTAACATCTACATTTAAGGTAAGCATACAGAACTGTACTTTCTTCAGCTTTATGTATATGGGCATTTTCTCCCTGAGCCTCCAGTGAAAAGGGACCTTGTGCCCATTTGGATTTTCACCATAAACAAAATAAAATAAATAAACTTCAGTAATCCCATATGTGATTTGCAAACCTTCAGCAGTCTTTGATGTCTTAATTGAGACTGATGACTTTATCACCTTTAAACAGGAGATTTTATGTGAAGGATAATTCCTCTCTGTGAATATATCATATTGCTTAATTAGTAGACAAATCTGCTCCACTCTGCCTGGCCACCCAGACATGTTAGCTTTATGTTACAGATGCATTTCTGTGCTATCTTTTACAGCAGCTGTCAACTCCCATAGTTTCTGTATTGCGTCACTACCCACAAAGCTTCTAAGCCTTCGTCCAGCATATCTTCCTTACATTCACTTAGAAAGGCTCTACTTAATATTTCAGTAATGTATATCTACTTTCCAGGTTTCAACTACACCCCCAGATCACACTTTTGAAAAATCAGACACATTCTATCTGGTCCTTTGTGTGAATATTTCTTAAGTATATTCTGTAAGATTTCATGCTCTGATTCAGTTTTAATATGTTTTCCATAAACCAAGTCATGCACTTTCTGCAAGCAAAACAAACTATAACAAAAAACGTATATATATATATATATATATATATATATATATATATATATATATATATATATATATATATATATACATCTTTAAAAGTTCTTGATACAGTTAACAGATTTGACATTTTGCAGCCACACATCTCCTAGCTTGGCTTGTGTGCAATTGTAATACTTGGCATCAGCATTGGTGAAGTAGTTTCTATTTATTTAGTTGTGCACAGCTTCTATTTTGATCATTTGCTTGATTTCATACTACCATGTCATGCTCAAGCACTTTTCTTAGAGGTACCATTATATGTGACAAATGCAAAGTAAAGTTGGACAGCTGATGCACCATCCCAAAGAATTGCATTAATGGAGATTTATCAGTAGGAGTTTACATGCTCACTGTAGCACACGTTTTGCCTGTGTCTTGCTGTAAGCCATCAGTAATAACTAGATGACCCACGTACTTCAAAGATATGATGTCAGTATGCCACTTGGCCATGTTAGATTTTAGAACTTGTGACCTTTGACTGTATAGCAGCTTAAGCAATCCTCTGTCATGCTCTTACCTTGTAATATTACAGACCAGAAAGGCATCAGTAGTATTCACAAAACCTTATAGTTTCAAAAATTTTGTTTACTGCATTTTGAATACTTCTGGTGCTGACAAAATTCACAAAGTTAGTCTTAAAACTCTATCTACCCAACGACATATTGACTGCAGATAGCTTTGAGTGTGCCTCATCTAATTCACTGTGCCAAATCCCTAACTCTCATCCATTTGTTAAAAGAACTTAGCACAGAACACAGTAGCAACCACTTTTCCACAGTCTCTGTGTTGTTCTTCTACTTTTTCCTTTGGCTTTTGCTAGTTAGGGATCGCCACAGCTGAACTCCGGTCTGCTAATGATTGGCAGTAAATTTTTATGGTGCCAAGGTGCCAGCTCGACGTCTAACCTTCAACGAAGGCACACCCATTCTACGCATGTCTTTTGAACACCACTCGACCGTGGGGAGGACATGCAGACTCCGCACAGAAGGCTCTCCAGCCGAGAATCGAATGGGAGAACCTCTTGCTGTGAGGCAACAACGCTACCACTGCACCACCGCGGCTAATTTCCCACAGTCTGTATGTGCCTGTCTTTATGTTACTTAGTCATAGTCAACATACTTTTCACCCATTCAGTCAGCTCTGATTGTTTATTACACCAGGATCTTCATCTATCTTCTCCTTAACAGAAATAGGCACTCTGCATGGTGTATCTTACTATGACATGGTTTCTGGTGATAATTTGGCATGATACTCATTATGCATGATAGACCCTCGGGTAGTTTAAACTATCTCTTTAGATTATTCTTCGCTATAGATTTTTGCATTGTGTTTTTGTGTTTATAGTTAAGCACTAAAATAGATATTTTTCTGCATTTTTTTCTTTTCTGTGAGCACTTCATTTGTAGAATACTGAAATTACTCATTTTTGTTTAAATCAGTTGCTATGTGATCAGTATTTTAATGTCTCTGCATAAGCTTTGCCTTAGCAGCACTGAAATGCTCAAACTGACTGCCTTTGCAAGTATGCAAACTGCCCCCTCACACATCCGCACAGAACTCATTTGTAGAAGTCATTAGCAATTTTAAGTCACACTTTGTACATCTTTAGTGTGAACTGCATTTTTGTCATTGACTTCCAGCTGGCCTACATGTTTTCTCTTACCTCCAGAGTCACACAAGCATGTTTGTCCAATATGTTAAGATGCTTTAACTCAGATTGCAGTAGTATGACTTAAGCAGCTGCTTATATACAGTCTTGTCTACACTGTTCAACCAAATCTGTCTGCCTGTCTTTAGTTTGTGCCTAAATATGACAACAACATGAGCAAAGACTTAGCCTGTAATTAAAGAGACGGCATATTGAGTGTAGATTCACACAGTATGCTATACTCATGTTTCTAGCTTAAATACACATTTTTTTCCCATTTATCCATCATTTCGGAGTTCAGACTTCCTGCAAACTGTTCTTCCAGACTTCCTGCAAACTGTTCTGTCATTTACCCATCATTTTTCTGCTAGGTATTTTGTCATCCAGGCCCTTTCTAAATTTTCTGCTTTTACATTTAGCTTCCATAAGGTGTGTTTGTACTGAATTTACACATATATTGAGTGCTCATTTAATTCCACAACATTCATATTTTACATGTACAACGTCTTACATTTAAACACATTTGCAGAAGTGGATATTGCTTCCATACATTCTACAAACTTGGTATTTAGCTTCACATTTTGTTTTATCATGCCTGTAGCTATGCTAATTATACTCGGTGTGATTTCTTGTCCATTTGCTACCATACATCTTCTTGGTCAGCAGAATGTGAAGACACATGGTATCCATTATATTTTTTTATTTATAGTTAGTTTATAGGCTTCATTTTTCACTTAGTTTTTATGCACACAGTATCAAGCTTACATGCTTTCAGCTCCTCACTTGCTGAGTTTAACTGTAACTTAAAGATTCACTTGGGCAACATACATTATTAATAGCTTTTTTTCTAGTAATAAGTCAGTCTCTTCACAGGTAATATCTTTTGACAAAGGTGATGCTTTCTCTAAAAAAGGAGTCGCACAATTACCCAAATCCATAATCATGTCATCTACATCTCAGATCAGTAACATTTGCATCAATATTCTACTGTACTTTTTGATTTCTGGTGAAAAACAAAGGCCTCACATAGGGTAAATTGTCTTTGCCGCACAATGGAATCAACGTTTCAGTGCTGCCAGTTTGATTTCCCCTTCTTTTTTTGAATCATAAATACTTTGATGGGCTTATTGCCTGAAATATAAAGAAATGATGCACATTGGACATTTTTTCCTTGTCTCTGGGGAGATACAGCTCAGACCAATGAATCCATGACTTCCCCTTTCATCCCCCTTCCTTTTCTGAATCTCAGATACTTGTTGGATTAATAAAAGGGAAAATAAGGTTCGGGTAAGTCAGGAGTCATTTTCGAGCTGAGGAGGCCCTGTGTATGCCCCTGGCTGTGGAAGGAGTTGGCTGGAACGGGTAGGGAAGTACACCAGCTGGTGTCATTTGAAATATGATAATGGCACTATTAAATGTTGGTATCAAATGTTACAGTTTACAGATTCTCATTTAAATAGCAAAGTTTCAGCAACAAACAGTTATTTAACTGATGTTTGTTTATTACAATAAATGGTTGCCATTGCAACTTTTGATTGACTGGTCTTTATTGTAGGTGCTGGGAGGTCTGCTTTGGACAACTGCTATCAGCATATCAGACATTCTGGCATCCTACACAATTCTATTGCCAGTGAAAGAGACTTTGTTAATTAATGCATCTGTTATGAGACATGAAGGTCGAAGAATATGTGATAATGCTAAAAATGTGAAGAACTGGATATATGGAAGTACCAAATAAATACAGAAGCTTCTCAAAATGTCTAAGTTAAACCCTTCAGACCTCAATGTCTTCCGCATAATTGCTTTTTGTAGTTCTTGCTGGACTTTTTCTCATATGAAGCGAATGGGATTTATTCCATTGTCCTATGAAATTCAGTTAGCTTCATTTGGTAAATCACTTTTCCTTTGGGACTACAGAGCATACGTATCCATTTAGCAGCTATGATTATTCCCTTTCATATTCTGCAAGTCCCCCATACCACTTTTTTGTTAAACTTTACTGTCCCTTTTTTTGACTACCAACTTTTCCAGTATGTAACTCCTGAAGATTTTATTGCTGTCTTTAACCAATCATCTTTTCCTTGGTTTGGCCCATTGATTTTCTGGCCATCTGCCCTGCTATTTTCAGGTTTAGTTGGTATTGCAGTCTGTCTTTCTCTATCCCACTGTATTATCCAATTTCTGTATTTTTTTCAGGATTTGATTTCACCTTATTTGAGAATTGCTGTATTTTTTCATTCATTTTCCATTAGTGCATTTGTTCTCACAAAATCACAAAACATTATTATGTCTGTGATGGGAGATTTACAGTGCTTACATTGCTCTGTCACACTCTTTTCATGTTTGTTTGTTTGATAGAGCTTACCTGAGGCACTTTCCCACCTAGCTATAATTTGCACCACATGACTTTCAGAGCCTTACTTTTTGATATCCTTGACTGTCAAGCTAAGCTATCAGTGAACCATTTTGCTAGCCACTTATTCCCAAATGGCTGTCCCTTCTGCCTCTATATGTACTGCAGGTCTGAGAATATTCTTTTTTTAAATATGTTCTAGTTTTAACTGTATGTGGCCTATGTTTCACTGGACATCAGTAATTCTTCTGTTTAGTATGACTGTATTTATTTTTATTTTATAGTATTTATTTTACATTTGTTTACCGGGATGGTCCGACTGGATATATGTCCATTTTCAGCAGAGGCCCAGGGAGAAAAGCTCCAAGTTAGTAGATTACATTACATTAGTAACATTTACAAATTAACATAGTCTTCAGTAATTATATAAACTAACATAAAAGGCACAGTAGCGATGCAGGCAGTAAACACAGCACTAATCTAAATGCAGGAAACAAAGCTGAAAGAACCGCTGCTTCATGAACTTTAAAATTCGGATTTATTGTGTTACAAACAGGAGACGTGGTAAGCGCTTTCACCTGGATAGGCTTCTTCAGACCAAAAGAACCCCCCTCTTGTATGCCCTTATATGGCAAAAAAGGCGCAAAAACAGATAAACCATTAAAGGCACAGTGCAACTATCATAGTACACAACATAAATAAAGTGCTTACTCTAAAATACATTAACCATAGCTCATAGGTTCATAAGTAGGTACTAGGCTATCGCCCCAAGGGCCAATGCAAGCCTAGCCAACAAGGTTCCCTGGCTTACGCCACCCAGGCAAGTTATTTTCCTGTGCCACTGATGAGCAGACACACAGAAGTGATCCCCGGGGTGTATTTCCTATTTCCCATCCACTCATCAAGATTTTTCTTGAAGAATGCTAATGAAGAACTTTGCTTGACATAGATGGGTAGCCTGTTCCAGAGTATGGGAAGTCTCTGGGATAGGAATCTATCCCTCCAGCATGTCCTGTTTATTGTGGTGACAAGGTTTAGGTCCCTAGAGCATGTAGCTCTGAGGGATTGGGATTTCTTTAGGTGTAGCATGTCCAACAGCTCTGGGTATAGTAAAATAAAAATGCCTATACCACTCATAAAACATGAATAGAAATGCATAAAAACAAAAAACTGCATAAATTCATACTAATTGCACAACACTAACAATAAATCCTCTCATAAAAATGCTCTCATAAAAATGCTGTCATGTTGCTGTTGTGTCTTTCGGCTTTTCCCGGTTAGGGGTCGCCACAGTGGAACTCCAGTCCGCTAATGATTGGCAGTAGATTTTTACGTGCCGAGTTGCCAGCCCTGATGCACAACCTTCAACGAAGGTATGCCCATTCACGCATGTCTCCACACAGAAGACGCTCTAGCTGAGAATCGAACAGGACAATGTCTTACTGTGAGGCGACAGCGCTACCACAGCACCACCACTGCAGTATCTCATAAAAATGCTCTCATAATATATGTAAAAAGCACCACTGAGACCTTTCCTGAAGTCCAGGAGATTGAAGTGATATGTATGACTGTGCTTTTTACATATATTATGAGAGCATTATTATGAGAGCATTTTCAGATGACAAAGATAAATTATAAACAAACTGAGCAAATAGCTACTGCATACAGGAAAATATGACTTGAATCAACTACTAGTATATGCAGATACTGAGCCAACTGGAAAAACACATCAGTGAGAAGGGACCTCAGTTGACAGGTATGCAGTCACAGATAAAAATATAGTGAGCAGCACTCTGTCCTGGGTCTCTAATGTGATTCTATCCACCACTAACATCACAATTATATAGCAATAATTAGGCACTAGTATGAGTTGTCTATGCACAACACATATACAGGAATATTAGTTAACAAGGTGCAGCTATGCAGATAGTACATACTATTATACTAAAAACAACTTGGTGCAGACAAACACAATGCTAGCATGCCATAGTAACCTCCAGTAATAAAGCATAAATCATATTAGATGTCTGTGTAACACAATTCAACATAAATAAGCATATACAGTTGTAAAACACTTACTGGAGAGACACTGAGCTCTTCAAGGGGCTTGTAGCAGGGTGGTTGTAGTTTTAAAAATGGTGCCTGCCACAGATAATATTTATTTACTTTGGGGTTGGTTTAAGGTAATAAACAGGGAAGGGGGAGGGGGAGAACAAGGGTATGAGCAGGCAGTTTTTTTGTACTGCTGCTAATGAGCCAAGATCCAAGCAAAGACAAGTTTGTGTTAAGAAACAATCAGAACTGACCAAGGACTGCTCTGAAGCTGTAAGTCATTTCTTAACCATTTCTCAGGTGGAAGAACAGGATAACCGTGCATAAGTAGGCTACTGTGGTCTCAGTTTAAATTAACAAACACACAGTATTTGATCAGTAATGGATACTATTTGCTAACAGAAGGGAATAAAAGAGAAATGGAAGATGAGTGTGAGTGTGGGGGGGGGGTGCTTACAAGCCAAAGCTGAGTGCTCTCCAGGGGATAATGAATATTAGCTCAAACAGGTAGACACATACACAAAGTTGACTTTAGCTGTTTTTTATTTGCAGACAGTTCAGACCCAGACTGCGCTTTCCTTATAACAATGTATTAAGTCAACATTTGGCATATGTAAGTCACCAAACAACATGCCCCCCTTTTCTGACATCTTGAGAATACATTTTCTTATTTTAAGTCTTTTCTGTCTGTGAGGAGGCATTCAGTATAACTCCTGTAAGGACTATTTCCAGTCTCCAATATGACCTACATGACTCTCCATTTTTACTTATTAGCTCTTTTCAGCAGTCCCTTCACTTCTACAGCTAGACATTCTATTTTGACCACCCTGTCTTTCCAATTAACTGGGCACCTTGTAAATTTACATCCCAGTCATGGTTCTCTGTTTAACATGTTTTTATTACTGATGTAAGATCAAAACATTTTTTTTCAGTCAAAGCCACTAGTGCTTATTGCTTTCTTGCCCATTTTGTGGGCAGCGATGGCCCTATTTTGCCTCACCTGTGCATATGTTATCTCCATCCCGTTTCCCATTTATAATTGACAGTGAAAATGATGTATGCTTCTGATGACAGTATGACTTTTTGCCATGGTCCAGAGACATGCTGGTAAGTAAACTGAAATATTTTAGACTGCACATAGTAATATGTGTGTGTACATATACGTGCAACCTGCAAAGAACTGGTACACCTTCCCGCAATGATTGAATGGCTTATGCCTACTGCTTGCAAGGATAAGCTCCCATTTCCTTGAGTTTTAAACAGGATAAGTTGAGTTTGGCAAAATGAATGAATGAAAGCATTCTGTTGGTCTTCTTATCATTATCAGGATTTAGACCACAGCTGCTCTTATGTTTCGAGCACCCTACCGCATCATTGCTAGCTATGGTTCCCCCACCATGAACCAAGAAAAGGACACTGCCTACCTGGACTTACTGGAGTCACTCGCCATATAGCCCAACACCTTAGTGATGAGAGATTTTAACTATCCTTCTATTGACTGGGTGACATACATGAGCACAAATATACTCGCCAGAGGTTCCTGGACTTTGTCCATACAAATGCTGTGAAACAGATAGTCTGCACCCCCACAAGGGGCTCAAATGTCCTAGACATAGTACTCACCACTCACTCACTGGGGGGTCACTGTACCCCATGTGATGGCCTCCTTGGAAAGGTCAGACCATAAATCAGTCTCGTTCGAAGTAACTATTGAACCTTTCACCACCACAGGAGCAAAAAGAAACAAAAAATCTTTTCCAAAGCAAACTACAGCCTACTAAGTGATGGTATAAAAAGTTTTATACCCGCACGATCACAGTTCACAATGACTCCTATGCAGGGGTGTACACAAATGCCCTGTATAATTACTTAAACAACTGTATAGACTCGCTATACCTTACTGGAATAAAACCAGGTCCTCCCGAAAAACAACCACCCTGATGGACCGCAAGTATAAACAGATTATATAACAAACAGAAGAAACTTATGTCTAAAAACAAGAGGGAAATGTCTCTGCAGAGGAAGAATTCCCTCAAGCAAATCAGAAGTCTTGTAAAGTCCTCTAAAGCTAATTACAAAGGTAAAATAGAATCCCTATCTAAGGATAATCATAAAGCATTCTTTAACTACATCCAAACTACATCCAAAATCTAAAAGGGAATGCCCAGCTATGTGCCAAACTGGTGATAGATGGTACCACTTATACTACACTGGAGGAAATTAAAAACCTCCTAGCTGACAGATTTGGCGCAAACTTTACCGCCCTGTCCCACCAGCCATACCTAAATGCATACCTGACACTAGTCCTCTGCCTAATATCTCTAGAGGTCAGGTCATATCTGCGGTCTCCAATGCCAAAAATACAGCCAAAAAACAGGGCCTCAATGGAACATCCCAGGTTGCTTATTAACAATCTAAAACTTGACCTTGTGGACCCACTTGGTGTTTTCTTTAACCATAGCCTGAAAACTGGCTTTGTTCCACCAGAGTGAAGAACAGCAACAGTAATACCCTTGCACAAAGGGGGGCCATCAACAGACCCTGGGAACTATAAACCCATAAGTCAACCAGCCTCATCTGCAAGGCCATAGAAAGAGTCATCATAGACCTTTTCAACAAGGACATAGATAACCTTCAAACTCTAGACCCAACCCAGTTTGGCTTTGTTAAGGGTAGATCATGCATATTAAACCTAGTAAACGTTTTTGAGAAAGTCACCAAAGCCCTTGATGAAAATAAGACAGTGCATACTGCCTGTCTTGACCTAGCCAAGGCTTTTGACACAATCCCCCACTCAGGTATCATTGAGAAAATCTCCAAGCTGGGGATTAACCTTTATGTCACTAGACTGGTAGCCAATTGGTTCACTGACAGAACACATACTGTCAAAGTTGGTGAATCCCCCTCTACCAGTAGACTCATCACCAGTGGAGTACCATAAGGATCTGTGCTGGGCCCTTTACTGTTTGGAATCTATTTCTCATAAGTCCAGAGTGAAGTAGATGGCCTTTGGCTTACCAAGTTCACTGATGATTGCAAATTGGGTGCAATCATTGAGTCCCCCATTGATGTTAACATATTACAGGAGGGACTAACATAGACAAATGACTAGTGCCAAAGACATGGTCTAAAACTAAATGCAAAAAAAGTGCATTATTATCCCCTTTAGCAAAGTGAAGCTCCCTGCTAATTACAATATTGACAGCACCCCTCTAAGTTCAAACCCAGTAGTGTGAGATCTGGGCACACAGGTAGATAGCAATCTGAAATTTGACCACCAAGTTTCTACAGTGGTAAGGAAAGCCTTCTGCATTGCGCATTTCATAAGTAAGGGCATCACATCCAGGTCTAAAGATGTTATGACTCCACTGTACTTGACCCTCATCAGACCATTAATAGAGTATAATGCTCTCTTCTGCATGTACCTCACCAGACAGGTGCAGCAGCTGGAGAGACCACAGAGGTTTCTCACAAAGAAAATACAGAGCCTCCAAACCATAACTTACGTGGACAGATATATCAACCACAGATTGCCGCTACTCCAGAAAAAACGTCCAGTTCACGTGAAGCAGAGCTCCTCACTGACTAGCACCATCAACACCCACACATAGCAACACTAAACCCACATATGCGGAGGCTCTTAACATTAACCTGCCCAAGCAACAAGGACCTCCGAAGCTGAAATGCAAATAAACACCAGTCACAACCAAAGTGACACATAGCTCACAACACCAGAGTGCCACCCAACAACAGCCCCTAAGGCAAGACAACGTAACCAACACTTTAGTCATAGGTGACCCTATAGTCAGGCACACTGATGTCCCACTCACCAGGCTGAACAAGGAGAAAATTACAGTCAGCTGCCTGTCGGGTGCCAGGATCCACCACATAACATATGCACTTAAGTCACTCCACAACAAGTACAAATATGACTCTGTCATTGTCCATGTTGGAATGAATGACTTGAGACGTACCTCCCTGGCCTATATGAAAAGAGACATGGAAAAGCTCTCAGATCATGTGGCCCAGACAGGTATGACCCTAGCCCTGAGTAGCATCCTGCCTTCACCCAGAATGATACCACAGTATAAGGACAAAATGATTGACTTCAACAATTGGCAATTGGCTAAGCTTCTGGTGTCATTCAAAGGGGATCCAGTATCTGTCTGCCTAGGACAACATGATCAACAAACCACAATGCTTTGCCAGAGATGGTCTGCACCTGTCGCCTCTGGGATTCAGGTTACTGGTTAAAGCTCTTGCCACTCCTATAGTGCCTTTTTTAGGGAAGGTTCAAAGGACAAAACCACCACTGTAACAGATACAAGCATGCAAAATTTGAAGGTAATGCTACTGAATGCTAGAAGTCTAAACCTCAAAATGCACTCTTTCAAGGCACTCCTAAAAATGGAGAACATTGATATCTGTGCAGTAACTGAGACATGGTTCAAGACTCCAGAGAGCACCCCCTGCAATACCAGGCTACAACTCTTACCACACATTTTGGCCACCAAACTAAGACTGAAACACTAAAGGTGGAGGAGTGTCCATATTCACCAAGGATATTCACATCTCCAAGCTAGTTGCCCAACACAATGCATCTGAAATTCTCTGGATGCAACTAACACTAGGTAAGACTGCAATCCAAATTGTTGCTTGCTACAGATTCCCCACCATGCCCCAAGATTCTCACTACACCTTTCTAAACGTACTGGAAAATATTAAGATACACCCAAACACCCTAATACTGGTGATTTCAACTACCCTGCCATTAACTGGGAAAACTACTTGGGTACCAACACCTTTTCCCAACAATTCTTGGAATTTATAAATTCCAACACCCTGGATCAAGTAATCCATTGTCCCACCAGGGGCTCCAATATCTTAGACCTGGTCATTGCCAACATGGGAGATAGATGCTCCACACCAGTGGTCACCCCCTCATTAGTCAGATATGACCATAAGCTAATCACCCTTGACATCCACATCCCAACCCCCAGTAAGGAAACCTCCGTAAAAAACTTCTCCAAAACCAACGTCACACTACTCAAGTCAGAAGTGACAAACTTCATGACACCCATGCAGATGGGAGCTGAAAGTTCGACTGCTGAATCCTACACTAAGGCACTGTACGAGCACATCTACTCTGCATGAATCGGGCCATCCCAAATAGAACCAAGACGCTCTCATCCAAAAAAAGGAAGCTGATCAGGTGTTTCCTGCCATAAGCAAACTATACAACAGAAGGAAGAAACTGTTGCAGAAAAGAGGAAAATCCCAGGATGCAAAAAACTCCCTTACCAGCCTCAGTAAGAAGCTGAGATCCCTCATAAAATCCTCCAAAGTTAGTTACGAAAATAAAATTGCCAAATATTCCAAAGACAACCACAAGGCATTCTATAGTTATGTCAAAAATCTAAATGGCAATGCTCAGATCTGCTCTGAGCTACAACAAAACGGCATTAAATATACTGATCCAAGGATACTGCCAATATCCTGGCAGATAGATTTAGTGCCAACTTCACCCCCCTCTCACCCCCTAAAGGGCCCATCTCAATACCAAAAGATTGCCATATTC
Organism: Protopterus annectens; assembly: GCF_019279795.1. Lineage (NCBI taxonomy): Eukaryota > Metazoa > Chordata > Ceratodontiformes > Protopteridae > Protopterus > Protopterus annectens. The sequence goes on from NC_056741.1 coordinate 917,623,962, forward strand.
CGGTAATTATGGCCACACAGGTAGAAAACGCACTCTCCAAAGCTAAGAATACAGGATCCATGGGACCAGATGACATCCAGGGCTGTATACTACATGAACAACAAAATGAACGGTTGCCTCACCTAAGTGTCATGTTTAATCATAGCCTCACCTCAGGCTTCGTGCCCACTGAGTGGCACACAGCTACAGTTATTCCACTCCAGAAGGAGGGATCTAACTTGGATCCCTGGAACTACTGTCCCATTAGTCTGACAAGCCTGATCTGCAAGGGCATGGAACACATTATCATGGAACTTATAAACAAAGACATTGGCAACCTTCAAACACTGGACCCCACCCAGTTTGGGTTCGTGAAGGGACAATCTTGTCTCCTGAACCTGATTGACTTCTTCAAATCAGTCTCCAGAGCTGTAGACAAGGGTAAGGCAGTCCACACAGCCTATCTGGACCTCGCCAAGACCTTTGACACCATCCCCCACTCTGGAATCATAGATAAACTTACTAAGCTGGGCATAAATCCCTACGTCACTCGGTGGGTTGCCAGCTGGCTTACTGACAGAACCCAGACTGTAAAAGTAGCCGACTTCAAATCCAGCTCCAGACAAGTGGCAAGTGGAATACCTCAGGGTTCAGTCCTGGGACCGCTCTTGTTTGGCATCTACTTCTGTGAAGTACAGGCCAACACTAAGGGACTCTGGCTAACAAAGTTCGCAGATGACTGCACACTGTGAGCCATTACTGAATCCCCAAATGATGTGGATATTCTACAAAAGGGCCATACAGAAACAGATGCTTGGTGCCAAAACCATGGGCTCAAGCTTAATGCCAAGAAATGTATAGTTATCCCCTTTGGGAAAACCATGTACCCATGAATTACCACGTAGGTGGTATTACACTAAACACTGAAAGTGTGATGAGAGACTTAGGAACACAGGTGGACAGTGGTCTTACCTTCAATAACCACATCGCTACAACAGTCAGGAAATCCTTCTATGTGGCACACCTCATCACTAAGGGCTTTTCATCTAGAGAAAAGGAGGTCATTGTCCCACTGTACTCATCCCTCATTAGACCCATTATAGAATACAACACCCAGTTTGGTGTGTACCCCACAAGACATCTGCAACAGCTGGAAAGGCCGCAGAAATACCTCACTAAATGAATCACAGGCCTAAAGCAGATGCCCTATGCTGACCGTCTAAAAAAACTCCAGCTATACTGTGTGGCATATCGTCTACTCAGCGGCGTTCTCTGCTTAACATACAAGGCCATGTCAAACCCTGAGCTGCTGGACATGCTCCACTTAAAGAAATCCCAATACCTCAGAGCCACATGCTCCAGGGATCTAAACCTTGCCATCACAATGAACAAAACATGCTGGAGGGATAGGTTCCTGACCCAGAGACCCCCCACACTCTGGAATAGACTGCCCATACATGTCAAGTAGAGTGCCTCTTTGGCCCTCTTCAAAAGCAACCTTGACAATTGGATGGGAGATAGGAAATTCACCCCGGGGATCACGTCAGTCACCCTCCTAGACAGGGGTCCAGGGAAGTAAAAATTGTGGGAAGAAATATCCAGGGAATTGTTATGGCCTGGCTTGTATAGGCCCTAGGGCCGATAGCCTAGTATCAACCTACGAACCTATGAACCATATTCAAGTGCAGCCTGGACAAATGGATGGGAGACCACAAATTCACCCCGGGGGTGGTACCCATGTCCCTCATGGACAAGGATAGTTGGTGTTTATCATAGATGTGCTCCACAAATTATCTCCATCTAACCAAAGACAATTGAGGCAACTTGGGATTAACATAGCTAGGCTTATAAGGGCTCTAGGGCCACTAGCCTAGTAACCTTTTTTGAACCTATGAACCTATAAAGAGCTCAGGATGCCCATAACACTTTCCTGTATGCCCCCTTGCCTAATTTAATTTATACTACTGAAATACTTAAACCCATTGCTTAGGACCTTAATCCCCATCCAAGTTGCTGCAAGCCATCATGCCAGAAGAAGCTTGCATCTATTAAACTGCATGCTGAGTTCCCAATGAAGCTAAACATCTTTAATAGCTGTTTAGCTGTTCACTTAGCATCATATCCTCAGCCATGACATGGACATAAAGCATCTCCAAGAGTGAGAACACACATGCTACTTTATGAGTTCCCCTCCTCAGTTCCTCAGTCTTCACTACTATAATCCCTTTCCTAGGCAGTTATTTTTGTCCCTAAGACAATGACATCCAATTTCCTGTCCCATGCAAATACTTGCATAACCTTTTACATCTGTGCCATATGCCTTGTGTGGCAGACTAGCACAGTGGATTAACGTTATAAACTGATAACGACTTCCATCCTGTAATCCTGCATTTGCTTCTCCATTTACCTACTGTGTGACTCAGAAAACGTCACATGACTAAACAGAGACTCCAGACTTCAACTGAAAATGAGCCTCTATCCCACCAGAACAATCAATTTAACAAAATAAATGTCCATCCCACCCAATGGATGAAGCTGACATCTTCCCTCTCTGTCCTTTCTCTCCTTTAATGCTATCCTACAAGAGAGGTTGTTCTCATATGGGGTCTCCTACTGCCATTCCTATAGGGTTCCTCACTGGAGGATCTCACATTGCATATGTGTCCCCACTTTGGTTATCCCATAACAGTATCAGTCTGTACTAGGACATTATAAGAAGTGTGAAAAGGTACAGTAGAAAGGATAACTGATATTTCATTAGCTTCATAATCCCACACTGTATTCCTGTCTCCATAGTATTCTGCCTCCTTGAGAACAAGTCATGCTACTGAGATTGGAGGCTTGCAGAAGCAGAAAGCATGCATCTGTCTCCTAAAGAGCAAGTTGTACAGTAAAGATTATAGGTTTGCAGAATGCATGTGCCTGCACTACCTCAGATAGCAGGTATTAGCACTGAGTTTTATGACCAGTGGGAGTGTAAAGAGTTACCCTCACTAGAAGACAAGTGAACTCTAACTGTAATAACCTTCTCCTGGTGTTCTGGGATAACAGACGTCAACAGAAATGGAAGATATAATAGAGGATGGAGGCTTGATGTTTGCTGAAAGGATGGGGACCAAAGAATTATTACAAATACGGTTCAGACTCAGTGCACACCTCTGTGATACCCAACTGGTAAATATATGTTTTTCTGAGTATACTCCATTTACTGTCACCTACTGCCTAGTCTGTGTCTTACCATTCTGCTAACCTTAGGCCTACTACAAGGGTGCCCTTGACTGTTCATTAATCTTTCATGTGGTGCCATGTCAAATATCTTGTTAATGTTTAAGAAACCACACTGACAGCCCATGTGAACTTCCTCATTCTTCAGTCAACCATCTTGTTTGACAAGATCCTCCGAACTCTGAAACCACATTTGATTGTTATTGTTCTTCAATGGCTTTTACAATAGTTAACATTTGTTTCCTTTTCACGTGATTCCATGATTCTCTACATCATAAAGATCAAACTGATGGAGTGGTAGATTCATGTCTCTGTCTTGAACTCACTAGGGAAAGATTCATGTCTCTGTCTTGAACTCACTAGGGCAAGTGAACCTGCCTACGGATACTTTATATTCTCCTGCTAGTGCCCTCATATCTCTTTAACAGAAGCCTGCCATCCAGAACCGTGAAGATAGTGCAATTTTACATGACCTGATGGTATAATAAGAAAGCTGGAATGCCAAGACACATTTCAAGTCTATGGTTTACAGCATTAATGAGGCTAAAGTCAGATAGTAAAATAGTGGGTAAATGTATCACTCAGAACAAAAACATGTGACTTGTAAAACTGAGCTGTGAATGAGTTCTGTCTCACAGTCATTTGATTCCACAGATTCTATTTACAAAGCACAACTCTGCACAAGTCGTTTAATCAGATCAGTGTGCTGCCAGGTTACCATGGAAACAGGCAGTTACGTCTAGTGGATCTTGCATGAATAAAAAGATTTAAAACAATAAAAGATGTGCAACTAAGCAATTGTCTATGTGATTAATTTATAGCCGTGTAAAATTGTAATGAGGTAAACATAAGGAATCAAAGTGTGAAATTCTACAACAAGCTATATTACAATAACAACCAGTGCAACAATAATTTCTAAGATCTGCAATCTGTAGAGTTTGGAAAAAGGAAGCAGTGTGTTTAATAGTGCTGTTCACACCATTGCTGTCTATGGTATTGCTCATCTGTACCTCATTCATTCTACATGCTGATTCAAAGATGTTATCCTGTAAATCATAGTGCTCCTATCATTGATCAAACAGTGATCCTCTATGGAAAGTCTTGACCACTAGAAAACTGGACATGTTTTGCCATGTACTATAATGTGTGGAGACACATCAACAAGGCCTAATTAAGCCTGCTTACACTGTGTAATGCAAATGTGGAACTGTGTAGGCGACCATACAACATAATTATCGCATGTGTTAGCATATGTTTGTAATAAAGTCATTTACATACTGATAGGTATGCCTTCCTCTCTTTTATTTTCTATGCCACTCCACTCTCCACTATGCACATATCACACACACACACACACACACACACACACACACACACACACACACACACACACACACAAAAACGGATGGTCTTTGACTTTATCATGAGTGAAAGGTATAGGTAGCCTATGCAGAACTTATGACAGAAAACATCACTTTGTTCAAATGTGGAACTTGTGTGTATTCTATAAGGTTCAGTTCCTCAGTGGAACTGAAACGGAGAAGGATAGTTTGAAGTGTGAGAGAGAAATTTGTCCAAAAGCATCCCTCAGCATGACAGCTTCTACTAAAAAGGACAAGATTTTCTGCAGCCTTCAGCACGCATATGAATGCTGGAACATGTTTCTTGGTTGCAGGCCTCTAGATGCAATCTTTCATAGGAAAACAATTTCCTAATCAGCTTTGTCTGCATCATGGTCATCGGACCCTTAGTGTGGAAAATAAATTATGACTCTGTAATATGCTAAAAGGAGATCAAAATGCTGAAAGAAAATAATTTCACACCGTTAACGTGTTATGTGTTGTTTAATTAATTAACACATACACAAGCTCAAAATCTGTCAATTCTTCTGAAAATTGCTTTTGTTCCAAAAATAGATTATTTTATTAGTCTTTGTAATGATGCATGACTGGACAGCTAACATTTAATGTTAGTTCAATATTATAAGTCCTTGATGTCTTGTTTGGGTAATTATGAAGTATAATGTACTACTAGATGGAATCAGTTAATATTTTATTAGCAGGAACATCCATTACAACTCATTTATTATGATTTAAAATGTTTGCTTAAATTTAAACTAAAATAAATAAGGATGTTTGTAGATAGCTACATATTAAGGCAAGCAGAATCTTTGTTTATTCATATTTGTTCATTTGTATGCATTTGGTTTGAAATCGATCTGTAATTGTTTTACTTAGGCCCCTGGTTTGTGCCTTTTTCCTCTTAAGGGTCACTTGGCTTACTTTGTCATGCTTCTGGCCCTCTTAGTAGAGCAGGCATCAGATTGCTTAATTTATCTTTAATTTATTTTATGATAGCAGAATCGGGGATGACTGAAAGCTGGTGCTCTCCAGGTACTCAGTGGGAACAAGACAGAAATATTAATCCTGGGTGAGAGGTAGATCCATTGTAAGAATGTGTATACACACACACACACACACACACACACACACACACACACACACACACACACACACACACACACTCTCTCAAAGCCTCCACACATATGCATCTACAGACAATATGAGTGACCACCAGCTCACCAACATTGTGTCTTTGGGAAGCAGGAAGAAACTAGAGCACCCAGTAAAAACCCATCTGGGCACAGGGAGCCATGCAAACTATGCACTAGAGACACCCCAGCCAGGAATCAAACTGAAGGTCTAAGTACTATAAAGCAGTAATGTTAGCCACTGTGACCCTGTGTCACATGTGTTTTAACTTAAATTCACAAGTTTTGTTTCCTTCATTTTGCACAACTATTTTCTAAATATTTGTTTTCATTTTTTTGTGAGAGCAATATTCAGATACTTTGGATGGCTGATCTCAACTTTCCAACCACTTACCAGATGCTGTTTCTTTATGTTTCTATTGATATGTTCATTGTATATCCATAACTAGAAATTCAGATGATGACTGCTCCCTCTCTAGGTATCCATCACTTGGCAATGTTCTACCCAATTCATGTACATTGCCAGCTTAAATGCAGATGTTATAGCTATAGATTCTGGCACAGTATTTTCTTAAAATCTGGCTGTCACATCCTGTGTATGATACAAAAAATGTAAATGATACCTTCTATGCAATATTATCTAATGCACTGAGTCTACATTGTATTGTCTGTTTCTTTGAACTTCTAAGTGTTCTCTGTGAGTCATCTATTTTTACTAAACATCACTTTTTTAGACCAATAAACTACAACAGAGCTTTAAGACTGCTAAATTCAGTGTAAACTTACCTATTTACCCAACAAAACTCAATATTGTCTTCCCTGGAAAAAAAAAGTCAGTTGGCCTAAACTCCCTAACTATGTTATATTTTCCCATCTAAGAACAACCCACAATATTCTATGTATACTTTAAAAATGCCCATATAATAACAAAATGGTACAATGGTATACACTTCACGGACAACTCTGCACTTCCAAAATCATGTCTATATCATAACATCGAACCCGTAAATGTCGAACCCTCACATGAGTGAATATTCAAGTACTCAAAAACATTATTGTGGGGGGCTGTGCCCCCCACACCTACCGCTAAATATATATTCCTACTCCAAGATCGCACTACAGTGAGGAAAGTACAGCAAACAAAATTAATGAACTTCGAGGAAGTGATTTTTCACTCATGTTAGCATCTGACATTGTCAGTTTCGATGTTATGATATAGACCCCCAAAATCAAAACATAGCGCTTTCATAAAATCAGCAAATCATAATGATGACTTACTTTGTCATTACTGAATGTGAAAATGCCTTCAAACAAATTGGTCATGCCGGTGTCCCCCATTCCTAGACAAACTCCCCCATATCCTTCATATTCTAAATATAATCCTTTGCAAACACTCCACTACTGATTGAATGGTAAAGTTAAGTACACTGTAGATATACCAACAATGTAACCTTAAATGTACCACACACACAGAGCCACATTGTTGATATTCAAAAAATGAACCATTGTAAATAAATTATATAAAAAAGGTGCACCACTGTACCTTCCCAAGGAGAGAAGTAATAAATAAAAGTAAAAAGTGGAAGGCACCAACAGGCAGTCACAACAAGTACGTTACTCAGCTAAATAAATCCAACTGGAAAAAATCCAAATGGCAGGTGTGTAATTCTTCAAACCTGAAGATTCACCACTCTGAGATAGTTCTTTCAACACCACTAGACCAAAGTAGCAGTTTCAAACAGAAAAAGCAGCACAGGTAAAAACAGCTGCTTCCCTCCGTCTAACAAAAGCTTGTAACAAAGTTCCAAAATCAAGGACAACCAAGCGTTAGGCGGAATAAACTTTAATTAACATAAAAAGGCGAGCGCTTTCAACAATAGTCTTCCTCAGGCCATTGAAAATGCTATGCAAACAAGGTACATAAAACACTTTCCATTTGAAAAAATGATGTCATTTCCTGTTAAGGAATGGTTTAAATAAAATAAAGAGGTAGCGCTGAAATTTTAAAAGCCTATTGTGTACAAAATACGTACATGCAAAACTATTAAAGGTACTAAAACAGGAAAATCCTGTATATTAGACTTTTAAAAATGTAATACCATAGTAAAAAAATTTTTTGGAATGCTTATTCAAATGTTATCAACAAGCATTGCATACTGCATCCCATCTTACTCATGCATCTAAAACACATTTGTTTAGTTATATAAAGAATCAACCATAAGAAATTTTGCCATAGGAAATTTTAGGGGCGCTGTCATTTACAACTCAAGCTGCATAACTAAATCGACTGTCCATAAATAAATAATAACCAGATAGTGTACCTATATAAATAATGCAATCTTGAACAAATCTAACAAAGATGATGTACCGCTACCCATAGAGCTCATGTTCCTAAGCAAACACAATGATATATATAGATAATATACATAACATATACTGGATTCTGCAGGAATACCACGGGGGAAAGGGAGAGGGGGGGGGAGGGAATGTGTACAAATGTCTAAAATGTATCCACATACAAGTCCATAAGCATATTACTGCAAGAATAATCAACGGCAGGAACGTAACTTCCTTGCCTTAAGCTTAGGCTTGATAGACACTCTATCATTCAGGCCTGGGTGGCAGTCAGCTCTAAGTCTAATAATCCAATCAACTTCTTTCAATTCTGTTCTATTACAGATGTCACCACACCGAACAGTAATAGGATTAACCTGTATTACTTGGAACTTAAAGCAATGTTCATTAGAAGTATTACTGACTTGTTTAGATAGTGCATTGTTATTGGATCCTGTCCTGATCTTATACAAGTGTTCCCTGATTCTATCCCTAAGCTTCCAATCCGTTTTGCCTACATAGAATGCAGTGCATTGTGTGCATGTGGCCAAATAGACCATGTGCATGGTATCACAGGTAGCATTTACTTGAAACGTGTACTGCTGTGAACTATTGGGATGTATAAACATATTAGTTTCATTAATGTATTCACAGTACTTACATTTATGACATTTCTTAGTAAAATCTTCTACTCCTGATGTTGACCTGTCCACTCTACTGGGGCCACACAACATCCTATGTAAGTTAGGTTTATTTTTATATATAAACTTGGGATGATCATCAATGATGTTGGAAATTCTAGGATCTGTTAGCAATATTTCCCAATGTTTATTATAAATATCTCTATTTTTTTTCACATCTTGTGTGTAGTAAATGGGTACTCTAATACTGTTAACATCATAAATACTCATAGCTTTAAATGCAGAATTATTACTGCATTCTCCAAAATATGGCATGGCTCTACCTGTTCTTAACTCATCAATTTCTGACATACCTGCATCTATTTCAGTCATACTATACGAACGATCCAAGAACTTCAGTTTTAACTGATTAATTTCATTTTTAAAATCAGTATAATTAGAATGTAAACGGGATGCCCTTATAGCCTGACCCTTAATAATATTGTGAAAAATATGTTCAGGATGCATACTGCTTCTATGTAAATAAGTGTTCCTATAGCAGCTTTTTCTGAACACTCCTGTATTTAAAAAACAATTAGGTAACTTTTCCACAAATACATCCAGATATGAGATTTTTTTCTCTGGATTTAACCATTGTAAATTTTAAATAATCAGTGACTGTATTCATCTCGTCCAAGAGTTCTGCGAGTAAATTCTCATCTGTTTCCCAAATAAGGAAAAGGTCATCTACAAAACGTGTATAAAACAGTACGTATTCTTTGAATTTACTCATCTGAAACAAATGTGTATATTCCCATTCTGCCATAACTAGGTTGGCGTAACTATTGGCACAAGAAGTGCCCATAACTACGCCATCCTGTTGTATATAGAGTTGACCATCAAAAGTAAAAACATTATTCATCAGAACAATTTGCATCAAATCACAGATAACTTCTATTTTACTTCTAGAATAGGTGCCATCTCTTTCTAAGCACCTTTTAATACTATTAACCCCTTCTTTATTAGGGATAACTGTAAACAGCGACTGAACATCCAAAGTCACTAAAAAGTTACTATCACATCCCTGTCTGTTAGGCATCCTTTCATATAGGGTAACCAAAAATTGTTTCATATCCCTTAAAATGTGTACATGTTTATTCACAATGGGCCTAAGCATATACTCTAAATATAATGAAATAGGCTCAGTCACCCAACCTCTCCCAGCAACTATAGGTCTCATAGGTGGGTTGCTGCCATGTTTATGTATTTTGGGTATCCCTTGAATGCATGGAATGGTGGGTTTATCCACTATGAAATATCTATACAACTCTTCACTAATTTTGCTTTCACTGAACATAAAGTTCAAACTATCTACAACATTCCCTATAATATTATTAACTTTACACATATTAATTTTACTGTAGAAGTTTTCCTCATTAAGAATGGTTTTCATGCTACTACCATAATACTCCATATCCATTATGACCATCAGTCCACCTTTGTCGGCCGGTCTGATCATAATGCTATGGTCACTTTTTAGGGTTGTGAGTGCTCTTCTCTATGCTGGTCTGAGATTACCATGCCAATTTCTTCGTTTATTTAAAAGTTCATTTTGGTAAAGTTCTTGCTCTACCAATTTGGAGAAAGCATCAATTAGGGGATGCTGGTTAGGGATAAATGTGCTGGGCTTCCTAAACCCATGTTCACTGGTCGCAGCATTACCAAAATCTAATTTTAATTGTAAATTCCATGTAAAAGGTTTTAAGTCAGTGATGTTATCTGTTATATTACTTTTATAGGAAGGGATAAATGTTAAGCCCTTCTCTGAGATGCTACATTCATCCTGAGTTAGATTCCTCTTGGAGATTCCTCTTGGAGATGTAGCATCTTAGAGAAGGGCTTAACATTTATCCCTTCCTATAAAAGTAATATAACAGATAACATCACTGACTTAAAACTTTTTACACGGAATTTACAATTAAAATTAGATTTTGGTAATGCTGCGACCAGTGAACATGGGTTTAGGAAGCCCAGCACATTTATCCCTAACCAGCATCCCCTAATTGATGCTTTCTCCAAATTGGTAGAGCAAGAACTTTACCAAAATGAACTTTTAAATAAACGAAGAAATTGGCATGGTAATCTCAGACCAGCACAGAGAAGAGCACTCACAACCCTAAAAAGTGACAATAGCATTATGATCAGACCGGCCGAAAAAGGTGGACCGACGGTCATAATGGATATGGAGTATTATGTTAGTAGCATGAAAACCATGCTTAATGAGGAAAACTTCTACAGTAAAATTAATATGTGTAAAGTTAATAATATTATAGGGAATGTTGTAGATAGTTTGAACTTTATGTTCAGTGAAAGTAAAATTAGTGAAGAGTTGTATAGATATTTCATAGTGGATAAGCCCACCATTCCATGCATTCAAGGGATACCCAAAATACATAAACATGGCAGCAACCCACCTATGAGACCTATAGTTGCTGGGAGAGGTTGGGTGACTGAGCCTATTTCATTATATTTAGAGTATATGCTTAGGCCCATTGTGAATAAACATGTACACATTTTAAGGGATACGAAACAATTTTTGGTTACCCTATATGAAAGGATGCCTAACAGACAGGGATGTGATAGTAACTTTTTAGTGACTTTGGATGTTCAGTCGCTGTTTACAGTTATCCCTAATAAAGAAGGGGTTAATAGTATTAAAAGGTGCTTAGAAAGAGATGGCACCTATTCTAGAAGTAAAATAGAAGTTATCTGTGATTTGATGCAAATTGTTCTGATGAATAATGTTTTTACTTTTGATGGTCAACTCTATATACAACAGGATGGCGTAGTTATGGGCACTTCTTGTGCCAATAGTTACGCCAACCTAGTTATGGCAGAATGGGAATATACACATTTGTTTCAGATGAGTAAATTCAAAGAAAACGCACTGTTTTATACATGTTTTGTAGATGACCTTTTCCTTATTTGGGAAACAGATGAGAATTTACTCAAGAGAACTCTTGGACGAGATGAATACAGTCACTGATTATTTAAAATTTACAATGGTTAAATCCAGAGAAAAAATCTCATATCTGGATGTATTTGTGGAAAAGTTACCCAATGTTTTTTTAAATACAGGAGTGTTCAGAAAAAGCTGCTATAGGAACACTTATTTACATAGAAGCAGTATGCATCCTGAACATATTTTTCACAATATTATTAAGGGTCAGGCTATAAGGGCATCCCATTTACATTCTAATGATACTGATTTTAAAAATGAAATTAATCAGTTAAAACTGAAGTTCTTGGATCGTTCGTATAGTATGACTGAAATAGATGCAGGTATGTCAGAAATTGATGAGTTAAGAACAGGTAGAGCCATGCCATATTTTGGAGAATGCAGTAATAATTCTGCATTTAAAGCTATGAGTATTTATGATGTTAACAGTATTAGAGTACCCATTTACTACACACAAGATGTGAAAAAAATTAGAGATATTTATAATAAACATTGTGAAATATTGCTAACAGATCCTAGAATTTCCAACATCATTGATGATCATCCCAAGTTTATATATAAAAATAAACCTAACTTACATAGGATGTTGTGTGGCCCCAGTAGAGTGGACAGGTCAACATCAGGAGTAGAAGATTTTACTAAGAAATGTCACAAATGTAAGTACTGTGAATACATTAATGAAACTAATATGTTTATACATCCCATTAGTTCACAGCAGTACACGTTTCAGGTAAATGCTACCTGTGATACCATGCACGTGGTCTATTTGGCCACATGCACACAATGCACTGCGTTCTATGTAGGCAAAACGGATCGGAAGCTTAGGGATAGAATCAGGGAACACTTGTATAAGATCAGGACAGGATCCAATAACAATGCACTATCTAAACATGTCAGTAATACTTCTAATGAACATTGCTTCAAGTTCCAAGTAATACAGGTTAATCCTATTACTGTTCGGTGTGGTGACATCTGTAATAGAACAGAATTGAAAGAAGTTGATTGGATTATTAGACTTAGAGCTGACTGCCACCCAGGCCTGAATGATAGAGTGTCTATCAAGCCTAAGCTTAAGGCAAGGAAGTTACGTTCCTGCCGTTGATTATTCTTGCAGTAATATGCTTATGGACTTGTATGTGGATACATTTTAGACATTTGTACACAATCCCTCCCCCCCCCCTCTCCCTTTCCCCCATGGTATTCCTGCAGAATCCAGTATATGTTATGTATATTATCTATATATATCATTGTGTTTGCTTAGGAACATGAGCTCTATGGGTAGCGGTACATCATCTTTGTTAGATTTGTTCAAGATTGCATTATTTATATAGGTACACTATCTGGTTATTTATGGACAGTCGATTTAGTTATGCAGCTTGAGTTGTAAATGACAGCGCCCCTAAAATTTCCTATGGCAAAATTTCTTATGGTTGATTCTTTATATAACTAAACAAATGTGTTTTAGATGCATGAGTAAGATGGGATGCAGTATGCAATGCTTGTTGATAACATTTGAATAAGCATTCCAAAAAATTTTTTTACTATGGTATTACATTTTTAAAAGTCTAATATACAGGATTTTCCTGTTTTTAGTACCTTTAATAGTTTTGCATGTACGTATTTTGTACGCAATAGGCTTTTAAAATTTCAGCGCTACCTCTTTATTTTATTTAAACCATTCCTTAACAGGAAATGACATCATTTTTTCAAATGGAAAGTGTATTTATGTACCTTGTTTGCATAGCATTTTCAATGGCCTGAGGAAGACTATTGTTGAAAGCGCTCGCCTTTTTATGTTAATTAAAGTTTATTCCGCCTAACGCTTGGTTGTCCTTGATTTTGGAACTTTGTTACAAGCTATTGTTAGACGGAGGGAAGCAGCTGTTTTCACCTGTGCTGCTTTTTCTGTTTGAAACTGCTACTTTGGTCTAGTGGTGTTGAAAGAACTATCTCAGAGTGGTGAATCTCCAGGTTTGAAGAATTACGCACCTGCCATTTGGATTTTTTCCAGTTGGATTTATTTAGCTGAGTAACATACTTGTTGTGACTGCCTGTTTGTGCCTTCCACTTTTTACTTTTATTGTAAATAAATTGTTTACAATACTATTCCACTCTTTTGAGATTATGTGTTTACTACTGACAAGCATCTGTATTCTTTGTAGAATATAGCATTTTCCAAGCATGTAAATTGATTGTACAATAACAATAGTCTCTATAAAATAATACCCATTGTCTGTCCTGTACATAGGTATGCCTTACCATTTATTTACTCACTTACTCCATTTTGAGATGTAATTAGTGGTACCACTGTGTACTGCTGAACCTTATATTTGTACCTTACTATTTTGTGGTGGAGCTTTTCTCCACAGACCTTGATGGAAATAGAACTATGTCCAATCTGTCTTTCGTGGTAAACAAATGCACATATAACTAAATAAATAGTTTCAAATTAGTGTATATATGGTAAGCAGCACAATGGCTCAGTCATAAAATCTCTGCCTTACAAGCCTAGAGTCTAAACCCAGCTTCCCATCATTGTGTGGAGTTGGCATGCTCTCCCCCTGTTTTTCTCTTGGTAATCCACCTTTTTCCCACTTCCCAAAACATGCTGGTTGATTAGATACTTCAAAATTTCCATGTGCATGGTACTTGTCTTTGCCTTTTTGACTCGGGACATTTTTTGCAAAGGATCTGAGGGTCAGTTCACTTATATGCTTAAAAAAATAATGAGTTAAACTTTTAAATTAAATTTAAATACTGGTTTTCTTAGATCCTGTCAGTATGTCATGTGATCTGGTTTCCTGTACACTATTATACACTATGAAGTAAATTTCAAGGAAGTAGAAGCTGTATACTTCATACCTCGCCTTTTTATTTCATGTTTTTGAAAATGAAATTAAAAGATGTTTCATGAGGGTGAGAGAATGTGTTGCTGTTGTAAGAAGGTAGTTTCAAAGTTATTTTGAGCCAAGAAAAACTCTCTGTCAGATATTCATCATTTATTCTTCACTAAGGTACAAGGTCTTACACAGAGTATTAATGCTATTCTACTGAAAAGTTGGACCAAAACGGTGAGATCTGTGAGTTGCAAATTCCTTAGTAAATTATAGAACCATGTATAGTAATCATGTTCTTGTGAAAATCTGTTTTATCACTAAAATGACATGATTGATGTTTGCAAAGTGAAATTACTTTATCTCAGTTAAAGAGCTCTTAGAGCAGCATTTCTCAAAGTGCGGTCTACAGCCCACTGGTGGGCCTCGAGAGTTAATAATAAATATGCACGTCCTCTTCACTGTCTGCCATTTTTTATGAGTTAAATGGCTTCATCTGGTGTCTGGATGTGCTGCTGCCATAAGTCCCTCCTTTCTTGAAGCTGATTGGTTAATCTCAGCTTTCAACTGCAAGCTGAGATAACCAATCAGCACAGATTCAGCAGCGCACCAGAAACCGAAGGAGAAACCCTTCCTAAAATACCAATTCTGTCTGTGCTGTGCCGCATGTGGGAAGTCTGTTACTTGAAGCCAGTACTTCACTGAGACTGCATGCTTGTTAGGGATGTGTCACTTAGGTAAACACTTTATTTTGGTGCTTGGAAATACCTCAACATTTTACTGAAGGGTCGCTTGGGTGAATGTTTCATTTTGGTGCTTGAACTTATGTTACTGAAGGGGCCGCTTGGGTGAATGTTTATTTTCATGTTTGCACTTGTGTTATTGAAGGGGTCACTTGAGCAAACATTTAATTTTGGTTCTTGGGCATACCTCAGCATTTTACTGAAGGGTCTCTTAGATGAGTGTTTCATTTTAGTGCTTGTACATATGTTATTGAAGGGGTTGCACGGGCAAATGTTTTATTTTGGTACTTCTACATACTGTACCTGGACATTTTACTGAAGGGGTCTCTTTGGGAAATGTTTCATTTTGGTGCTTGTGTATACCTGGACATAGTAATGAAGATGCTGCTTGGGGAAATAATTAATTCATGTATCAGGGAAGTGCTTGTGCATACATGGTCAGACTGCTGAAGTGACTGCTGGGCAAAATAATTTATTGTGTCATTTCATTGCTTGTGCATACACAATACAAACTAATGAAGGAGTTACTGGGGAAAATTATTCATTAAATTAGTCTGTCAGGATTTAGATTTTATGTGTGTCAGTACTTGAAGTATGACCTATCTTTAAATCATGTGATGTATGGAAGGGGCTAGTGGGCCACTGAGTTATATGCTTTTTCCAAGTGGGCCACAATCAGAAAAGTTTGAGAAACACTGTCGTAAAAGAATCAGACTTTTCTAAAATGAATGACAGAAAGAAAATAAAAATAGTAAAATATAATAGAAATGAGGCACGAGAATCATGGAAAAAATGTCCCACAATAAATCAAGTGTGTAAACACTGTGGGAAATTGTTTTGTTAAATATATAAATTGTGAAAAGGAACCTGCAACCAAATGGATGGGTGTGGTAGAAAAATCCATGAAAAGTATTTATAAATGAGCACAGTATTCCTTAAAGCAATATGTTTTAGAGAAGTTTCGACAAGAGGGTCAGTCAGAAATCTGGCCAGAGAAGCCTAAAATTAATAGTCAGAGTATGGGACTTAAGCTGTACACAAATTTCTAGTTGAATGTACTGTCTATGAAAATGTCTGAAGCACTAAATTTGACAAAAAGTAAATTAAAGCCTCTGTATGCAAGTTGCTTACTTATACACATCATCATGTAAAGCCATTTAGTCAACAATTATTTACTTGTGAATTCAAGAACATGAAATACAAGATTTAGTTTCAGATGCTGGAAGCAGAAGCTCTGCCTATATTTGATCATTTGACTTCCCAGATATTTAGTTTGTCAGGAAGAATTTATAATCGGCATGCAAAAATTAATGATTTGCTTTATGAGTATTTTTTAAACAAGAAACACCTATATTAAATTATCACTTATGACATAGGCCATCATACATTTATATAAATGTAAATAAACCATAATGACATATTTTTAATTGCAAATATTGTGCATCAATTATAATCTATCCAGTAATTTTTAGTGAAACATTGCATAGCTCTTTCAAATCCTGCCTTATTTTAAACCTCATTCCTCCACCAAAATGTTATTATGTATGTATTGTTCCCACAATTCCCATTTTTATATGTAATTTGCTACTACCCTTTTTCTAAAGATCAAATTTCCAGTTTTATCTCTGTTACTATAATCACTATTTCTAGTACAGTTGGTTTAGACTTTGATTTCGGTTTTCTAGTAATTGCTTTTTTGGCAGTCTGCCTTACTATGTCTAGGCAATTCTGATTCTGTGTCATACCTCAAAAATTATTTTCCTTAGTTATACCAATTTGCTCACTCAGTATTTCATATAGGGTAGTCTGCAGGGAATTTTTAAATACTTCCACCTCATTACACTCCCTGAAAATATGTTCGCAATTACCTGTTTCTTCCCCATCATACCTCCAACATTTGTGATATACCTGAGGAAGAATTCTTTGGAGTCTATTTGGGGCATGAAAATACCTATGTAAACACTTCCAAACAAAGACCCTATATCTTCTAGACTTTGTTCTGTATTTGGGAGACATACATATATTCTACCATTGTTTCTTTGTGAATTGTTTACCCAATCTTTCTTCCCAAGCCTCCACCCTCCTCTGATTGATTCTTATAGTTATCATGCAATATTTTATATGCTCTACTAATAATCCCTTTTTAACAGTAGCTTCTGTTCTAGATTCTGCTAAAAACTCTATCAGTGCTGGTCTTTCACTTAGGACCCCCCTGTTACTTTCTCTTTGCCTATACTCTGATATTAAACATTGATAAGGAAGGCAATCTCAAGCCCGCAGTCCAAATAAATCTTCCAATTCTATTACCTTTCCCTCTCTAATTATTTGCTCCCAATACCTTGTTTTTTTTGATGGTTTTCTCCAATAAATTTCAACCCCCTCTTGCCTAAAATATGTATCCCTAATTGCAGTCATCCCTGTAAGCAGAATTTCCTTTCTCCATTCCCATGTTGGATAAGTTCATAGAATACTTTGTGGTACTTCATAAGTATAATATTCTGTACAGTTATTGTTATTCTCCTTGAGGATCAGAATCCAAAATCCCAGTCTCTCCTTGTTTCTTGAACTCCCCCATTTATCACCACCTCTTTCCACTTTAAATTATAGCTTTCTGCTTGTGTTGCGTATAGAAGCCTTAACTCTATAGCTGTGAAATACCACTTCAAATCAGGTAATCCCAAACCATGTTGTTCTATTGGAAGAATCAGCTTATCCCACTTGAATCTTGTCATCTTCCCCTCCCAGTTAAAATCCTTCAACTCTTTACTAATTGCTATGCACAACTTATCCTCTGGTTGATAAACATATGCCTGACCTGTGTATAATGTCATTTTAACTGCTTGTATCTTGCTGTCTTTATCCATAAAACAGAGCTTCTAATTTCTCAGTTTTTGTATTATCTTTTTAGTCTCTTCCCACATATCCTTCACTGCCACAACATATTACTTTTTAACCCGTATCCTAAGTACTTCATTTTATCATGTCCCCATAAATATGGATATTGCTGAACCAGTTCATGGATTGGGTACATAGTTAACAGCTATTGCCTTTGTTTTTAGCTTCATTAATTTTGTATCCAAAAAAGATGTGAACCTGTCTCAAAATGTTCCACATCACTGAAATTTCCTTTTCTGGTGTTATCAGGTATAAAATAATATTGTCTGCAAATAAATACAGCTTTTCTTGACTACCATACCAATTATATCCTTGAATTTCTTAGTCCCTTATTTTCTTTGCCAATAGTTCTAAATATAATGTGAATAACAGTGGGGGAAAAACGACATCCCTGCGTAGTTCCTCTGCTCAAACAGAAATTATCAGAGAGGAACCCACCCACTTTAATTTTCACCTCCAGTCCCTCATGTGTCCTCCTAATCAACCTCATAATTTTATCAGGGAATGCAAATGTTTCCATTGCCCTGCTCATAAAATCCAAGCTTACTCTGTCAAATGCTTTCTTTGCATCAAGACCCACCAACAACAGTGGTATTTTCTTAGATTCTGCTTCCCTCTGGATCATCATCATTCTGTTAATGTTGTCAAATACTTGCCTTCCCTCCACAAAACCACATTGATCCATATCTATCAGTTTTGGCATCACATTTGCCATGCTTTTAGCCATTCTAGACATAAACACTTTATAATTATGCTTTAGAATTGAAATGGGCCTATATAACTCTGGATCTGATGGGTCTTCACCCTCTTTAGGTATTACAGTCACCACCACTTTCTTCCAGGATATTAGTGCTTCTCCTCTTCTTAAAATATTGTTAAACAAACCTTCCAGATCTTTATCAGTTTTTCCCTGTTAGTTTTCAGACTTCCACAGGAATACCATCTATTTTATACACCACCATTTTTATCTCATCTAATCTTATCCTAACTGTTAGTAATGGAGACTTATCTACCTCTAAACTTGGCATATTTAATTCTTCCATAAACATTTCCATTTGTACCTTTAATTGATTTCCATATTTCTCTGCTTTGTACAGCTTTTCATAAAATTTCTGAAATATTTCTATAGGATCCCTTGTTATCTTCCTTGTTATAGGCTCGCCAAGCTTGGCAACAACACTTTCTACCCTTTCTACTTATTGTTGCCTGAGTAGTTGTGCTAAAAGTTTTTGTGCTGTGGAGTTATTATAAAAGAGCAGTTGCTTAACAGCAGTTTTATGTTAGTGAGGTAATCCCTTATTTTCTGTTTACCATTCTGCAGTTACTCCTCTTCTTGTTCTGTGATATTCCCCTATTCTGCAATACTTTAACCTTTGTAATAATTCTTGTTACTTCTTATCTCTCTTTATTTTATTTCTACCCTATTTCTAAACTCCACTTTAATTTTATCCCACTCCCAGCTATATTTTCAGAAAAAAATTCTATCTTCTCTAATAACTCCCAAATAATTTCCACTTCTCATTCCTTTCTTAAATTCCTCTCTTTTCAATAGATAGATGGGAAAGTGCCATTGTCTCATTTTTATTTCATTACTCTGGGTTTTTATTTTAGTTATGATTGTTGTGTGATCTGAAATAGTTATTGTATGTATATCAAAACTTTCAATTAAATGCACACAATTCTGTGAAATATAAGTTCTATTTAGCCTAGCCCAGTTTCTGTATCGTGGGCAATAATATGTAAATTCATTCCAGACTCTTACTAGTGAATTCACATCTTCTATGTCAAATATTTTCATAAATTTCTTCGAAAATCTACCCTCTTTGGTTATATCTTCCACTCTGGGCCACCCAGATATATCTCACTGCTGCAAATCAAATTCCAGTCCCCACCTATCAGTAATATTCCCTGATGAAAGCTGAATATTTCTCCCAAAATTTTCTTACTTTTCTTAAGCTCCATTATAGTAGTTTTAGGTGAAATATAAATGCATACTACTGTAATCCTCCTCCCGTGCCAGTAACCCCTTAGTACTACAAATCTACCATTAGTAACTTTTTTATCCTCTTCCGTCACTATTGGAGCTCCTCTTGCAATTAATATAAGTAGTCCCCTTTTCCTTTGTCCCAGACATTCTGCTGAATAGCCATTCCAAAAACCTTTCTTTATCAAATTCACATGCTAATTTCTCCCAAATGTGTCTCCTATGGCATAGCTATTTGCACTCTACATGTTTTAATATAGTTCATGACCCTTTCTTTTTTGTACATATCTAGGAGACCATTTACATTTAAAAATAACACAGAAAGTGTTGTCATTATGTTTAAAAGTTATTAATCCTACCTGCTCTGTGTAGCAGTTTTTTAAAATGTCTAGTTCCAGCTTTTGTGTTACATGCATACACTAATGTTTAGCAGGTTGAACTTTTATACAGTTGTTTCTTGTCATATCCATTTGAACATATGTCATATCTTGCAAAATGTTTTGTTATAGTGAAAACCCTAAAAAATAAACACCCTGAGAACACCCCTAAAACTGATTAACTTAATACCAACACACACAACTATGTACATCTTGAAATATTAAAGTTTAACCCTCCTAAAAGGAACAGTTGCCCCAGACTGACAGCCACAGTGATAGACTTGGATTAGACTACAAGTAAGGTTATCCATGTTAAAATGCCTGGTACAACCTGTGCTTCTACTAAGTACTGACTGTTTTTGTCTTATCTTTATTCCTTTCCCAGTTTGGGGAAAACTTGAATGCTTTCAGAAAACATTATCTCCAAGATATTGAAAGAAAGAAATATTCAGTTTGTATTGCTCCTTATCAGATTGTCTCCATTGAAACATGAGAACCAGACACACAGTTGCCTCTACAAGCACTAATTTATTTGTTAGAGGAAAATGTTTTATTTATTCAATGGTCTTTTTAATTTAGTTGCTTCCACTTAAAACATTTTTACTAGATCAAGCCAAGGGCCTTAATCCAGTCATTCTTCTATGTAAGAGTAAGACAAAGTACATCAGTTTTTCTTGTGTCATGCTCTTTTAACTAGACTTTTCATCTTTTTTACATTGCAATGGTTATCGTTCTTAAAACCAAACAAGGAGAAAGAAAGAAGGAAAAAGAGGGACACACTTTTACTTTACTATCTCTATTTCACTTGAAAATAATTGAGAAAGCTTTACTTTATAGCATGCAGATTATGTCATAAATTATAAAAATACTACCGCTAAGAATAAAATTTGATTTTCTTTATGACTATTACGTATATTTATTTAATGAACTGGGCTGTTTGCCAGAAGATCATCATATTAACACAAGTCCTTCAGTGTAAACAGTCAAGGAGAGTTCCATCAGGCCTAAAGATTAGAATACAAATGAGATGAGCATTATGGAGTACAATGGCATGATTAAGAAACAAACTAAGCCTACTGACTGGTAGAATAATATAGTTACTTTGTGAAGCCTGACAAAACCCATATATGCATACCCCTACAAGACAATAGTAGATCTTACTAGAGCTATAAAGAAGGAATATTATCTGCTGTGTGCAACTAAATAAGTGTTTTTGTTATGCTGGGTAAAAAGTGTTTCCCTATATTTGATACCAAGGTGGAATTTTGGCAAATTACATACAATGAAGTCAAAGGCATGTGCATTTAATTTACCTGTAGGAGGATAAATATTCCTCAGACTTTCGTTTGGCATTTTGTCAGCTTCTAATATATTTCAGACAACTATTAAGACTGATGATGGAGAGGCTTTAAACTGCTGCTTTTGATATTGATGATATACTAATGTAGGGCTTGACTACAAAAAATGTGACAAAATATTAATTAACTATGAATAAATTGGAACTGTGTAATCTTAACCTAAACTAGAATAAGTGTGAAATCAGCTACAGAACTGAAATATATGAGTCAAGTTTTGTGTTCATATGGCATGAATCCTGGTGAGGACAGTAGCAAAGCTGTGGTTCATATACCTCCACCAAAGGATAAAGAAACACATATACATTTTCTGGGTATAAAGCCATATATTAGAAAGTATATCCTAAATATGTCAGAAGTAAGTGTGCCAATAAAAAATATATATATTTGAACATAGTGGAATGACAAATAAGAACAGTGGTTTGGATTTTTTTCACACAGTTAGTGACCAAAGTGTCTGCAATCATCTACATTGTTGTGAATAAGCTAGTCATACTACAAGCAGGTGTGAGCCAGAGTGGTATTACAAGAATCTAAGTTATTTTCACAAGGATCAAGAGCTTTTACAGACTATCAGAAAATGTGTGCTGAGAAATAAAATGTGTTCCTATCCATAATACATTGTTGTGAACATTTTCATTGAATTATTCATTTATTTATTTGCAGTTTGTTAACTGGGAAAGTCCATTGGGCCAAAAAGAGCTCTTTATAAATGGAAGTCCAGGGAGAAAAGCTCTGTGTACATACATTCAAACAAAAAATCAACAATAATTACAACATAATTAATCCAAAATTATTACAATAGTAAAAAAAAATCAGCAGGAGTTAATACAATGAATTGTGCAATACATATTATAACCAGCTTTGAGAAGTGATGAAGACATATTGGTGTAGTGGTAGAAGTAGCAAATGGATTTGTATAGTATGCCATGATGATAGATTCAGCAACAATGTGAAATAATGGGCATTCGGAAGTTATGTGGAGTAGTTGTAAAAGAGAGATGAAGGAAAAGAACATGGCTGGTGACAGACTTTTGAGGGAGAGAAATTGATGAAAGTTGGAGTAGATGGGAGAGGGTTAGGAGGGGTGAGAGCATTCCCAAGTAGAAAGGAGGTAAGAGCGGAGCAAGGTCTTAAAAGTGGAGTGGTTCTGGGTAGTTTGGATATGCGGAGGAAGTGAGTTACATTTTTGTGCTAGAGAAAAAGACAATAAGAATTGTCCAGGAGTACATAAAGGCTTATGAACTTCAAAGATATTCTGATTATTAGACCTGAGAGATCAGTCAGGGAGATGCATAGTATGAATAGAGGTGAGGGAAGGGCATTGTGATAGAGGTGAGGGAAGGGCATTGTGATGGCTTGGGGATAAGTTTATGAGCAGTGGAGAGCTGAACATAAAGGAGGTAGTTTGGGAGCTTCAGCCAGTTCAAGGAGTGTAAGGCATCACAGTGGTGTGAAGAGGATTTAGAGCTGGTAGCAAACTTTGAGATTTTATTATAGCAGGATGCCAATTTGGACTTAACGGTGGCTTGAAGATTGGTAAGGAGAGGGCCCCCATACATGAGAGAGGGAGGAAGGTAAATGGTAGACAGGGTAAGCTTAGTTGAAGAGGTAAGGTAGTGATTATGTTGATAAAGCATACCAAGTTTCTGGTGTGTTTTCTTAATGTTAGCTTGAAGGTGAATGTCAGACTTTAGATGTTCATCAATACAGACATCTACAAGCTTAGTATGGGGGACTATTTCGATGGGAGTCAAGTTTTGGCTTATGATGGAGAAGGAGTTCTTGTCTATTTTGATGTTTTTGGATGGGATAAAGATCATAATTTTGTTTTTTAACATAAATGCCTCAGTGCTGTGAAAGGCAGTTTGAGTTAAATTCATGAGTTTGGGGAAAGATTCAGCAGAGCAGATGATGGTAGAATCATTGGTGCATTGCACAAGTTTTGCATTTGTGATACATTGATAGAAGTCATTAATAATAAAGACTTTCAGCTTTTCCGGTTAGAGGTCGCCACAGCAGAATTCCGGTCCGCTCATGATTGGCAGTGGATTTTTATGATTCCCAGTTGCCAGCCCGACGCCCAACCTTCAACGAAGGCACTCCCATTCACGCTCGCACCTACCTGCATGTCTTTAACGTCACTCGACCATGGAGAGGACATGCAGACTCCACACAGAAGGCACTCCAGCAGGGAATCAAACGGGAGAACTTCTTGCTGTGAGGTAACAATGCTAACCACTGCACCATCGCGGCTACCGATACAAGTCATTAATAATGATGTTAAATAGTAAAGGACACAGGATAGAGCCTTGGGGACTCCTGTCAGAGTGCCGAGGTAGGAAGAGGTACAATTTTTCCACTTGATGGCCTGTTGCCAGTTTGAGAGATAACTGGAAAACCAATTGATGGAGGACAAGGAAAGATTAAGTTGAGAGAGCTTGGACAGTAGTAGGCAATGGGAATTGGTATCAAAAGCCTTGGATAGATCTAGCAGGAGGATAGATACAATATTACCTGTGTCACAAGAGTGGTTAACATTATCAAGGAAGGAAAGGAGGGCTGTGGTGGTGCTGTGTCTGGGTCTGAATCCATGTTGTCCTGGAGACAGTAGATGGTTGTCTAAAAGGTAAGGTAAAAGTTGCAGATGAATACATTTTTCAAGAATTTTAGAGGTAGAGGAGAGAATAAGCTATAGGGCAGAAGTTGGAGATGTCAATGTTGTTGCCCTCTTTGTGTAAAGGAATGATAAAGACTTTTTTTCCAGAGGAGGGGTAAGTAGGATTCCTGGATGGACTGATGGATT
Organism: Protopterus annectens; assembly: GCF_019279795.1. Lineage (NCBI taxonomy): Eukaryota > Metazoa > Chordata > Ceratodontiformes > Protopteridae > Protopterus > Protopterus annectens. Next base: position 917,648,624 of record NC_056741.1, read on the forward strand.
AGAATACATATGAGGAGAGCTATACTGTCTGCAGCTAACTTGAGGAAGTTAGAGGGTAAGTTGTCTGGGGCATTAGAGCATGATTTTAACTTGCGGAGGAGTTTTTTTATATTATAGACATGAACGGGTTTAAGGGTGAAGGGAGGAGAGTGGTTGGTATTGGAGTCCAAAGGAGAGGAGTTGTGGGTGTAAGATCTAGGAGGGGTTAATGAGTTGTTAGTAAAGGATGTGATGAGCTTGGTTATTGAGACTATGAAGAAGGAGTTAAATTTAATGGCTATGATACTGTCAGGAGAGCTTGGGTCAGGGCAAGGGTTGTCTTTTCTGCCGGGAGTAAGGAGGGCAGAGATGCTACTCCAAAATTTCTTGTGGTTGGATATGTGATTATTTTGGAGCTTAGAATAGTAAGATTTGCAGTGAAAAGCTATTTGCTTTTTAACTTTACTACAGAGTTGTTTGTATTTGATAAAGGAGTCAGGAGTTTTATATTTCTGGTAGAGTTTCCATGATTTATTGTGGGTATGCATGAGGGTTATAGTTTCTTTAGAAAGCCAGTGGGTAGTTTTGGATTTAACTCTTTTAGTTCTAGGAGGAGGAAAGTTGTTTAGTAGGTTTGTGAATGTAATACTAAAGTAAGTAACAGCATTGTCGAGAGGAAGAGTTTTCAGGGGGTTCCAGTTTATTTGTTTTAGGGTGTGTGAGAAGGATTGGGGGTTGAAGTTTGTGAGGGTGCGAGTTGAGGTATAATTATGTTGTAGGTGTAGGGGAGGGAGATGAGCAACATACAAAGGCAGAAAGATGATCACTGAGGGAATTGGGCAAGGTGCCACTATCAGAGATATTGTAGGGATGGGTAACTAATATCCAGTCCAGAATAGTGCCTGAGGAGTTATCTTTATTAGGTCTGGTAGGAGAGTTGATTAGTTGACAGAAATTGTATAGGTTTATATTCTGGGAGGTAGTGACAGAGTGAATAGAAACCCAGCTGATGTTAACGTCTCCTAGGGTAATAGTTTTATTGCTTATATTAGATGAGAACCAGGAGAGAATGTCTTCAAGAATGGAGATGTTGTTTCCAGCTGGGATATATAGGGAAGCTATGACTATGTTTTTGTGATTGTTAATTTTTAGAAGGGCTATGGTTATTTTGGCTGGAGTGAATTGAGGTATGGGGTTGGTGTAAGGTGTTACTGTTAGAGCAGAGGAAAAAAGTAGGGCTACTCCACCTCCTTTCTTTTGAGTTCTGTCAATTCTTATGATTCTATAGTTGGGGAGGGTGATTTCAGAATATTTCAGGTGTGGTTTGAGCCACATTTCAGAGATTGATAGAATATCAGGGTGATTATGGGATAGCCAAGCATGAAAATTAGGTAGTTTATTGCAAAGGCTTTGGGCACTAATTGTAGTGAAAATGAGAGACTTGTTCAAAGAGGGGGAAGGTGTGAAAATAGGGTGTGTATTTTGGTTGACAGGGGGTCCAGGGTTAGGATGTATGCCTCCAAAAAAGGAGGATGGAGATTAGTTGAAGAAGAAGGGATAGTATTCCTTTAGGTTCCCCAGAGTAGGCATTGAGGGGAGAAAAGAAGGAGGGATATGGGTTGAGAGGGATGGGGGACTAGATTTGAGATGACAAGTAGTTTTCTGCTAATGAGGAGGGAATCATTGGTGTGATGTAAATGCGGAGAAATGTGGGCTGAGTAGAAGGGATCTTTCTTGTGAAGAGTGGAGGTTATATGGTAAGGAGGGGGATAAGAGAAGTCAGGTTGGCAAGTAAGGTGGAGTAGAAGGTAGAGAGAGAAGGGGAGAAGTATTAACAGTAGTAGTTGTGCAGCTACCAGTGCACAGTAATTGTAGTGTAGCATGGAGAAGAGGTGTGGTATAGAATGAGGGAAGTGTTAGCTGGATTGATGAGTGAATGTAGATAGATAGTTAGATAACTGTGGAAGGCAGGTGAGAGAATATATGTTGAGGTGGGATGGAATCTAACTAGAGTGTGGGAGGGAAGTAGTTAGATGGATGGTGGGTGGATTGCAGTCTGATTGGCTACGTCTAGTGGAGGAGTGGTGTTGCTGCTGCTGTAAAGCTAGTGGTAGTTGGGGGCAGGGTAGGAAAATGGAGTGAGCCTGGAGCACAGCGAAGGGCGAAAAGAGTGGGATGAGCCAGTTTTCAGAAAGCCTGTAACAACAGGCAGCAATAAAAACTATCTCCAGTGTAGAAATGCCTGGAGGTAAGAAGATCAGCCTGTAGCAGCTGACAGAGTCTGAGTCATATGTAGTTTGGTGCAATATTATGGTCCAGAGAGTACACAAACAGAGACTAAAAATAACTGGAAAGAAGATGTTTTTGGCTATTTAAAATGGAAACAGAACTAGAATAGCAGAGGAAAGAATACAGAAGTAGATAGCAGGGGTTAACTATATGCAATACTGGCACGGTGAGACAGAGCAGTAGCTAAAAGGAAAGGGAGCTATCAGGTATGGTACTGTAAAGGTACAAGAATTGGAGCAGACAGTGAGATAGGCAGGAGCATTAGACAGATAAGAAAGAGAGGACATAGGTTCCTTTGCGGCATGCTTCCTGGGGGACAGAGGACAAATAAATTATACAGAGAGAAAAAAAATAATTAAGGAGCTGGACATACAAAAATGGTTTTCCTTTGAACAGAGGAGAGTTGCCCGGCAAAGTTGGTAGCAACCCCGTTCGCTGAGAGAATGGTCTTCTTGAATGCCATAACAACTTTGGGCAGGATAATGATTGTGTGGTTTTCAAGATGGGAGGGCGTTAAAGATAAAAATATTCATGGCCATATTTATGGGAAAAAAATACCAGTAGATAATAATCATAAGCCTTTGAACAGTTTCTTGAAGAAGTCTTTCTACAAGGCCATGCTACAAAGAATGCTGCTGCATTTACATAAGTATGATTTCAATAGCAGTTTAAGTACCAAGAGATATGTCAAGTTGTTCTTACTTGCCAGAATCATAAGAAGATATGCTTCAAGAGAAATCAGAAGTTAACTTGATTTTAACTGCAATTACACATAACAGAAAATAAGTTAAAATATTTTGGGAATATACCAAGTTGTTGTTTGTTTGTCTTTCGGCTTTTCCCAGTAAGGGGTCGCCACAGTGGAACTCCGGTCCGCTAATGATTGGCAGTAGATTTTTTTATGAAACGCTGAGGTGCCAGCTCGACGCCCAACCTTCAATGAAGGCACGCCCATTTATTTACACATGCATGTCTTTCGAACGCTACCCAACTGCGGGGAGGACATGCAGACTCCACACAGAAGGCACTCCCAGGCCAAGCCGAGAATCGAAAGGGAGGACCTCTTGCTGTGAGGTAACAATGCTACCACCGTACCACCACAGCAGCATTGGGAATATACCAAGTATAATATCATTTGCATTTCTATATTATACTTGGGAATATACCAAGTATAATATCATTTTCATTTCTATATTATACTTTGGAAATATACCAAGTATAATATAGAAATGCAAATGATTAATAAAGTTGCTGTGAGAAGTGTCAAGACCAGAAGGCTAACATGAGGAAAAATGCAAACTTATTTTGCATTTGCAGAAAAAATTAGTCACATAGAAGCTTTATGGTTTAATTCAGATAACCTGATATTATCTAATCATTAAACTCATTCACTCCTGAGCAGCAGGAAACTAATTAATACCCTTCCTTCCAGAGGCTTTCTAAGTCAGGAAGCTACTCATTTACTGGGAGCTTTTCTCCAAAGTCCTCTGTTAAAAACACACTTCATAAAAATCACAATGTCTGTTAAATTATATGAGTAGCAAAAATTTTTAAAATATGAAAGTTGTTTGGTAGAAAATAGGCCACACACCTGTGTTAATTTCAAAAGTCTGTACGTAGATGCTAATTTTATCTTGTAGACTTATGAAGGTAAAATTGTATTTTATTAGCCAAAATTACTATTGTTATGGTCAAGCAAGGGGTTATATCTCTGTACATCTGTAAGCGAGATAAATATATGAATGGACAAATTATTCACCTATGTGAGGTTTCCACTGATGTTTTTTTTTCTTTTTTTGTGATATTGCAAAATCTTTACTATAGTAGAATCTCTCTTATCCGGCCTCTCTTTAACTGGTCTCCTCTTTAACCAACCATCAAATTTCTGCCATAGCCCTAGCAAAAAACAACAGAGAAAAACAGCAATTCTGCCTCCTCTGGGCTAAATAATGACAGACATTTGAGTTTTAGACTTCATATGCATTAGAAAAATGCATACTAACACAAGTGATGTCATTCTAGCTGATTTATAACCTATAAATGCTATTTTGTATGCTTTTTCTGATTAATCAACCACTCGTTTATCCAGCCTAGGGTCCGATCCCAGTGAGACTGGATAAGAGTAGGTCTACTGTAATTATACATATATTTTTCCAGTATTTCAAAAACATATTAATCTACAAAACCATGTGTGTTAGATGCAAAGTATCAGTGGCAACATTTATGTTTTGCATAACATGGCACCATTAGTTTTACTGTAGATCACACATCATTTATGAAATTAATGTAGTTACGAAAATATAGGTAATAAGCTCAACTCTGTTATTAAAACACATTTATATCTCAAAATGTCTTCACGATACCTATGTTTTAATAGCATTTTTGCTATCACCCACCAGTTGCAGGAAACATTCCCAACATGAGAGTATCTTACTCCATATTTGGATTGATAATGTAAGCATGGAAAATGTGTCACACTTTTCAAAGATTTTTGCAAAGACTCTTTAATGACTCCAGTTCTGGACATCGCATGTTGATCATTCCATTAAGCAAATTGTGTCAGTTTGTATATGTCGCCTTGCTGCCTCCATTTTGGGTACTAGAACTTAAGACATTATACTTTGAAATGACTGGCAAGTATACTTGTTTCAGGAGTACAGGAAAGTCTCCTGTAAAGATAGGTATACGGTTACAATTTGCACAGGACCGCTGTTTTCCTGATAACTATACTCTCGTAAGAAGCAGTAAGTTAAGAAAATAAATGTTGACAAGAAATATATGAGTCTTAGGCATTGTGCTTGTGATATGTTATTTTGCCCAGGAATCACTGTACAAATAATGCAAGAAGTTCAAAACCATGCTGTGTAAAGTGCCTATCACAATAACAATGCAACAGAAGGTATCTTATCTTATTTATTTGGCAGTACAGAGATGTAACTAAGGCGGAGCAAAGAGGACAGCTCTCCCAGGCAGAAGCTGTTAGGGGTCATGATTGGCAGTTGGCACTGGGGCACAACTGGAATACTGGCATTAATTTAAGAAGCTGCAGGTACTATTTAGCAACTCTAGCTTATATAGGCTTTTTGCTGCAGTTATTAATACACTAAGCCACAAAGCTTGCATAAGCTGTTTGCTACAGGGCAGGCAGAGTTTTGTGAGCTGTTTTTTTTGGTCTTCAACCTGTTGTTGAGAGGTGCAGTTAGGGTACCAGATGACCTAGCTATGACTCTGGCTGGGAAGACTATGGAGAAAGACTGGGAAAGTCTTTCTTTTCACTATCAAGGGAATGTATGAATATGTATTGACTGCTAGTTGAAGATATCAGAAATTGTGAAGTTAACATATATGGCTAGTACAGGTATAAGGAATGCTTACAGGTATAATGAATGTACTGAGGCATGGTATTTCATAGCTGACTGAGTCAGATAATGATCAGCAAAATGTTAGTATGAAGTTCAAGAGATTTCTCAGAAAAATGGAAACATCAGCATATTTTACCCATTTCCAATACTGCACAGAATAACAGTCAAAAATGAGAGGGTAGTACAAACTGTTAAGCAGTTAATTAATAAGGAAGTCACAGAACATTAACAGTGACTGCTGTTTAGAGTCAAATTTATCTTATTAGAATACAGAAATACTCCATTGCAAGGTAATGATCTACTGCCTTCTCAGTTACTAACTGGCCATAGATTAAAAGGAATATTTTGTATGCCTGCTTCTTTGCTCTAAAAACAAATTCATGCTCAAGTCAGACTGAAATAGGGAACTGCCAAGATTGCTGCATGCTGATCAACACCTTAATTTCAGCTCTCCCATTGTGAAAAAAGAAACTAAGAAACAGGGACTAGTAATTCTAACAGTATTAGTAAAATTCAGTTACTGGCTAGTAAATGCATGGCCTGGATGTCAGCAGAGAAAAAACTTAGAGAGCCTAAAAGAAAATCAACTAGAAAAGCTGAAGAGAAAACACTGACTAAGAAGAATCCTGCAGCTGCTCAGCAAAAAGCAGTTCAAACTCTATCTTTGGTACATGAGATGGCTTCCAGTAATTTAGAGAGAAAAATAAATCAATGAACTCAAAGCTGATTAAAATAAATGAAACATTGAATGAGTATATCAATTCAAATAACAAAAGTCTGGAAAAATTGGAAGCAGGTTTAAACAGCTATTCAGATGAACTGATAAAACTGCAAAAAAAATTAGAGGTTGAAATGAAGAAAAAGCTAGCTGAGTATGAGACTTCTCAAGACGAGTTGCTTAAAAAATGGTAGAGGTAGAAGACAGAGCATGCAGACAAAACCTGGGATTTTCTGCTGTACCAGAGAAACTGGAATGAACAGACTGTATTAATTTTATGAAAGCATAAATAAGTCACTGGACTGGATTTGTTAATTAAAAGGGCACATTGATTGTATGATGAGAAAGCAGCCAAGACCTGTAGTGATAAAGATGAAATCATACCAGCAGAAAGAGTTGATCCTGACATAATGGTGGCAGAAGGGCAAAATATTAAACTTGGAGACAATAGAATGTTTGTGGAAAAATGATTATTCACTGTACACCAGGCAGAAGAAAAGCAAATTTATCCTAGTAACCTGGAAATGACAAGAGGTAGATATAACATTTAAACTGATGTATCTGTCTTCAGAATATTTTTTCCTGGAGGATCAAAGCTAAGGCTGAAATACAAAAGTTTGTCCAGCAAAAGGGAGCCATCACACAGAAGGAGATTCTGCTTTTCATTCTTCTGACAATAAAGCTCATAGAGAGACTTTGCCTAGGAAACCTTTCCCAATGTTCCAAAGGAAAAAGTTTGTGAGACTAAAAAAAGCACAGAAGATGGCTAGAAGAATCAGGAATACATTGGACATGTACCAGAGTCTCATGATGGGAGATGGAGATGAACAGTAAGAAGGCCAGCAACATTGACATTAGTGAATATATATGAAACTATAAAGCATCAATCACATTTGTGAAATATGGCTTTACAGGAAAAAGTGGCTGAGAAAGACTGAACTTTTTTTGATTTTGTTAAATTTGTGGGAGGGTTGAAAAGCATATACCCCACTTCATGTCATTAATGTTTAGAATGACACTGAAAGGGAAAAAAGTAACTGTAATTAAAGCAATTTTTGTTTTTAACAGTTATATAAAGCATTTCATGATATAATCTACATGCTATATAGTAAAGCAGATTTGTATAGTATGTAGTTGTGACTATCTAAAATGAGGGGATGAAGGGGAGTCTTTTCAGTGATTGTTGTATCGGAAAAAGATACTAAAGTAAGCAATTTCTTTTTTAGCTTTAAGAAATGTAAGGATTACAATGTAAAAATAGAGGAATGGCTGAGCAAAAATAAATTTAAGTTAATCTGCTATAACCTTGAGCTGTTGGGGGTAGAGGATGGGGTGTAAAAGTGGACTAATTATAATATATGAAGAGTCGTGATGTTTTATCTTACTTTTGCGTAGACGAATGTCTGGATTAATGCCCTTGGCTTAATCTAAAATATGATGAATGTAATGAGAAGGGCTTTGTCTCTTGTATGTATAAAGATACTAGCTTGTTTTTTTTTTTCCTTTAGCAAATAAATGTTGAGTGTGATTTGAGAAGTCTGCAGCTGAGGGTAGTTGTATATTCTGTTCTTATGTTCCATGGAGACAAGCCCACTACAGGTGCAGACAATTAATCTTGAAAGTTTTGAGCATTGTTTGCTGAGGGAAATGTAAAATAAAAAGGTACAAGGTAAGCAGCTCAGTAAAAAATAAAGTTTGAAATTATTAGAAGTGAATAAGAGATACATTTCCCAGCAGCCTAAATATCTCAGTGCATTTACTAGTCTAATGAATAGTTAATTTTATTTCAAGATAGCTAGTGTACCTTTTCTTAAGTCGATGTTTTCTGAAAGCATACAAGCAGTTTTTTGCATCTGGCAGGGGAATAGAGATAACAGAATTAATGCATAGGCTGTAACATGTGCTTTAGCATGGATAACCTTAATTTTAGGATAAGTAGTACCTGTGGGTGCAACTGTCAATTTGGGAAAAATTGTCCCTGTCAGGATGGATAAACTTCAGTATTTGAATATGTACATAGCTCTGTGTGTTTGTTTTAAGTTTCATAGATTAGTACTAGGCTAACTGCCCTTGCGAGCCATTTTAAGCCTAGCTAATTATCCCTTGTGAGACTCAAACCCTGCACCTTGTGTTTGTAAGGCAAACACCTTAACCATTAGGCCACCCTCCCAACCCGTAGGTTATGGGGTATTCTGGGAGTGTTTTTTTTTTTTGAGAGTTTGCATTTAAAGCAAAAAGTCTTGAAAATGTGTCATAGATTCTAATGGAGATAACAAGAAACAACTGTATAAAAGAGCAACCTGCCAAACATTGGTGTGTGGATATAGCACAAAAGTTGGCAACAGATATTTAAAAAAGCTATCATGTATAATAGGCGGGAATAATATTTTTTTCATAATGAATACACTATCCATATTATTTTGGAATGTAAATGGCCTCACTGGTATATACAAAAAGTTAAGATATTGAATTATATTATGAAAAGCAGTGTGCAAATAGCAATGTTGCAGAAGACATATTTGGAAAGAAATGAGCATGTGAATTTGATAAAGGATTTCAGGATGGATATTCAGCAGAATACCAAGGACAAAGGAAAAGTAGAATAATTATACTAATTGTTAATGGAACTTCAATAGTGATAGAAGGAGGGAAAGGATAATTATGGTAGATTTGTAACAGTAAGGGGCTACTGGCAAGGGAGTACTCCACCTAAAACTTCAATTATGGAGCTTAAGAATTTTTTGAAAGAAATAATCAGCTTTCAGTAGGGAATATTACTTATAGGTGTGGACTAGATTTAGATTTACAACAGTGAGTCTGTATGTGGGGGACCTAGAGGGGAAAATGTAACAAAAGAGGTTAGGTTTCTGAAGAAAGTTATGAAAATATTTGTCATGGAAGATGTGAATTCAGTAGAAGGAGCTTGGAGAGAATTTACATATTATTCTCCAAGGTACAATAACTGAGCTAACTATATAAACATTATATTTCACAGGAATATGTGCATTTAATTGAAAGTTTCTACACATATCCAGTGACTATTTCAGATCATGCACCAATAATAACTAAGAGCAAAATGTAGGGTGATGAAGTAAAAATGAGACAGTGGCACTTTTCACCTACCTGTTAAAAAGGGAGTACTTTAAGGGATGGGTGGTGGAAATTATTTGAGAACTATTAGGAAAGATAGAAATTTCTTCAAAAGTTATAGCTAGTGAGTGGAGTAAAATGAAAGTAAGATTAAAAATAGAGTTGAAATAAAATAAAAAGAGATATGATTAAGAAGTAACAGAAATTATTTAGTGGAGCTAACAAAGGGTAAAGTATTGCAGAACAAGGGGAATCTCACAAAACAAGAAGAGGTGCAACTGCAGAGTACTAAAGAGAAAATAAGGGAGTATCTGAATAATATGCATGAGTTTAGAAGGATTGCTGTTAAGCAACAGTTTTTTGCTAATAACTCCAGAGCACAAAAATATTTAGCATAATGACTTAGGCAAAAAACTGTTGCTTAACTGACTAAGAGATTTAGTGAGTCGTTTTTCAACAAAAAGACCCATCAGACTCAGCTTTGTACAGACACATTTCAATTTTAAATCATGATTATAAAGTGTTTGTGTCTGTAATAGCTAAAAGAACAAGGCGTTCCCAATATTGATAGATATGGATCAAAGATGTTTTGTGGTGGGGGAGGCATTTGACAACATTAATAAAACAATGATGATCTAGAGGGAAGAAGAATGTAAGAAAATGCTGCTGCTGTTGGTGGGTCTTGATGCAAAGAAAGCATTTGACAGAGTAAGGTGGGATTTTATGAGTAGGGCAATGGAATCATTTGCATTCCCTAATACAATAACAAGGTTATTTATGAGTCTATATGAGGGATTGAAGTCAAGAATTAAAGTGATATTTTGATACCCCAAGCAGACTTCAGTCAAATTTTCTTCCGGTAGATGGTAAGATGGTAAATGCTGGAGGTGCACTGGAGGTGAAAGAGGTTGATAGACTTTATAAATTCCCTACAGAGTAGTCTGTCAGAAATATTGGGTGAGCAAATCTGTGTAACTAAGGGAATTATTCTTTTCAGCTGGGACACAGGATCTGAATTTCCTAGACATAGTAAGGATTTGTTAAGTTTAATTCTGGTGTCTACCAAAAAAGTAATTACTACAAAATGGAAATGAAAGTGTAAACCAACTGTATTTGAAACGTTAAACATATATATATATATATATATATATATATATATATATATATATATATATATATATATATATATATTAGTATAAAAGAGTGTGCATGTGTGTGATATATTTGTATGTGTATAATTTTGTGTATAAGCTGTTTCTGTGTGTTTTATTTTATGGTATCTGTGGCATGTTGTGTTGTGTGTATTGTTTTGAAATAAAGGCTTTTAGGTTACTTTATTTATAAGATAGACATCTCTTGTCCATTCCGCGGTTGTACAGTGGTAGCGTTGTTACCTCACAGCAAGAGGTTTTCCCGTTCGATTCTCGGCTTGGCTTGGGAGTGCCTTCTGTGTGGAGTCTGCATGTCCTCCCCGCGGTTGGGTAGCGTTTGAAAGACATGCGTGCGTAAATGGGCATGCCTTCGTTGAAGGTTGGGCATCGAGCTGGCACCTCGGCGTTACATAAAAATCTACTGCCAATCATTAGCGGACCAGAGTTCCGCTGTGGCGACCCCTTACCGGGAAAAAGCCGAAAGACAAACAACAACAACATCTCTTGTCCAAAAAAAAAACGTTTTTTCCTCTTTTTTGTTAGTCATGTTAGTGAAATGGCCATTCCTCAACTCTTTTTCATCTATGGCCCAGTTCACAAAATCTACATATTGTAGGATACAGCAGACAAATATTTATTTAGGCTCCTGGTACTCCACAAATGTATAACTGGGCTTCTGGTACTCCACACATTTGTAATTAGGATTCTGTTACTCCACAGATTCTTCTGGTTAGCTTTCCCTCCAATAGTCAAAACTCCTGATCATGAAAAAAATCTCTGTCCAAATCAGGCAAATTTCTCAGGAATTTTAAGCTACAAGCCTTGTTTTTAAACAGCGCATTGCTAGGCGATATCAATCTGACTGTGCTGCTATACATATTTTATTACCATAATGGGTTGTCTATCTATCTATCTGTCTATATATATATATATATATATATATATATATATATATATATATATATATATATATATATATATATATATATATATATATATATATATATATATATATATATAGACAATTTAGAGATCCCAGTCATTATATCAGTATATTTAGGTGGGAAGTGACTACTGTACCTAAAGAAAATCTATGCTTACACTGGAAGAACATCCAAAATCTTGGATCTGTCTGGCATTGATCTTACAACTGAGACACCATTCTCTCCAAATAATACTGCATACAGAATAATAAACCATTATCACTCCAAACATTTAGGAACTTTGTAGTAATGAGTAAAAGTTATAACTGTGTGTCTCTATGGTGCAGCAGGTAGCATTGTCACCTCACAGCAAGAGGTTTTCTGATTTGATTATCAGCTTGTGTACCTTTAGTGTGAAGTCTGCATGACTTCCCTGTGTCCATGTGGGCTTTCTGCAGGTACTCCAGTTTCTTCCCAAAGACATGTAGTATGTGACAGTCAGTATTCCAAGTTGCCATTGGGTGTACATTCAATGTGTGTGTGAAGGTGTATTTCTTATTATAGGTAGACTGACACCCTGTCCACAGCAAGCTTCTAAGCCTTGAACCCTTTGGCTGCCTAGACAGGCTCTGGCATCCCTAAGACCCTGTAAATAATAAAGAGGTTATTAGAACATGGATGAATGAATGGGTGAAAGTTAAAATGGAATTACAGGTAGACATAAAGTAGAGGAAAGCAACAGTGTGAAACTGCAAAAAGATGAATTTTAAAATATGTATTAGTAGAATGAAATTTATTATATCATATAATTTTTATGTTCTAATATATTTTCAGTTTGTGATCATCTGAAAGATATGTGACAAGGTAAAATAATTTTTTTTAAAAACAACAAATACCTCATTCCCCCATCAGTTTTCACCACCTCTTTTTCCCATTTCTTGATCATTGCAAGTGAGAATTATAAAACACAACACCAGATATGTCAGTCCATCACAGAACATATCTGCATGCACAAAGCGGCATACATTAAGGGAATGTTTTAGCATTCACTTAACAATATGTCTATGGGATGCGGGAGAACACCAGAGTCCATAAAATGTACAATTCTCATGAAAAAGAGATTGTGTGTTTTGTATTCCAGTCTATGAAACTAGATCCATACAATGATAGTCTATGTGAAAGTGAGTATGTGTAAAGCTTGAAACGTTTATAGTTCCCAAAGGAAATGTGGCTTATATTGACTGCATACTAAAAAACTAAAGCTGTAGATTCCCTTCTAAGCTTTATACTACAGGCTTTAAAGCAAATGTGGTATCTTTTTCACACAAATAAATGCTTTAAAGGTAGGACAGTTTGCTTTTTGTTAACAGCCGCAATAGTCAAAGTATTTTAGTAAAATGATTGCCCTACATAATTGATGATATTGCCCAGGAAAAGTAGTGGCTTCAGAACTCCTTAGAAAATGGTCTCAAAAAACTAATAAACCCCAGGAGTTACAGAAGGGTACATTATTACATACAGTGAGCTCTCTAAAAAACAGGAGGGCATGTTTACAATGTGAAACGCATATGCCAAAAACCATACTTATTCCAAACATATAACACTAAATTCTAAATACTTTTCCCTTTATTACTACCATGTTATCCTACACACAAATGAGTGTAGTTCATGCAAGTGCCTTTACTTCTTTTAATTATGGTGTATCAAATCCACATGCTCTTACACTGTGTGAATTAGCAGAGTACTGCTGTGGGATTTCTCACTTTTTCCCAGTACTGCATGTTCATTGAGTTGGTAGGTTTACCTATGAGCCATCAAAAATCATTTTAGGCTTACCATTTATGAAAATTAAATACAAAAATGGTGAGGTGAAAAACCTAAAAAACATAAATAAAAACTTTTTTTGCAGGGCAGCAAGTCATCTTGCACTCCCAAAATTATATATATATCAACTCCACTGTCTCAACACAGCGAAGAAAGGGAGAAAACCCAAAAGAAATGCACCAACAGCATGCCCAATAGAATGTATTGTGGAGAAACTAACCACATCATTAAATTCACACACCGAAGCCACTCAACCACCAGTACAGTGACTACCTGTAACTGTAGCATGTTAGCATATATTAGTAAGGGGAATGATGGGTACCACATCCCACACATGGAGAGGCATGTTTTTTTTTCTGTTTAGTATTTTTGAATAATGCTTTTCAATACAGAGAAATCAGTGAAATGTAAATCTTTATTGTATGACTTAAACACACATAATTAAACTTACAGACAGAACAAAGTAGCACTGTTATCTTTAAAAAACACTAGATTGAAGTTGTTTAACAATAACTAGTGCCTTCACTTTGCATTTTGCCTTGAACATTCAGTCTATACTACAATGAAATCTTCACAGAGTGAGCAGCCCTCCCATAGTACTCAATATCAGGCACTCTCAGCCCCTCAACCATCCATGTAGGAAGCGTCAGGGTCTTCCAAACAGTTCTTGGTCTCCCTCCATTCCAAATAATCCAATAAGACATCTGAAATTAAGACTAAAAGCCAGGAGACAGAAACTGGAATCCCCTTTACAGTATGAATAACTAAGATAACGACAAACCAATTTAGTGCCTGAGGGAAATAAAGTAGTAGGGATTTCTGGAAGACATAAAATGCTTTAAAACTTGTCATTCTTACATGCAAGGTTGTGAATATCCATCAAATAATTTCCCAGCTTTATTCCCAAGTTTAATAGCTCATCATCTTCGATCTTCGTTTCACCCCACATCAATGATGCATTGGGCCTCAATAGCTAATCATACTTTCAAAAAAAAAAAAATACAAAAGACACAGTGACTTAAACTGGCCTTGTCCTAGGTCATATAAAAACAATACAGTATAATTATAACAATGTGTTTTATTTTGAAGGGAGATGTTTTCTACAGAAGGATGGCGTAGCTATGGGCACACCTTGTGCAAATAGCTACGCCAATCTCTTCATGGCAGAGTGGGAACATGAGTATATGTGTCCTTTACCTGCATTCACAGAACATGTCTCTTTTTATAGACGTTTTGTAGATGATCTGTTCTTCCTTTGGAAAGAAAGTCATCATGAGCTATTATGCTTTATACAAACCATCAATTCATCTACAACATATTTGAAGTTCAGTTATGAGCTGTCTGTACACAAAATATCTTTTTTAGACATCTTTATAGAGAAATTACCAAGTGGGCTAATTAATACAGGAGTTTACAGGAAACCCTGTCATATGAACACCCTGTTATACCGCTCTAGTATGCATCCTCCCTATGTATTCAACAACATTATTAAAGGACAGGCCACTAGAGTTTCTAGATACAATCCTAGCTCTTGTGGGTTTGATGATGATATGAACCAATTACATCATAGATTGGTTGACCGTGGTTACAGTGAGAATGAGATATCCAGGGGCATAGAGAGCATCTCAGGCTCTAGGACAGGGACGGCCGCCCCGTATTTCTCTGATATAGGATCACATCAAACAGATAGATTTGATGTACCTGCTACATCTATTGCGAACCGTACATCTTTTTCTATTTTTTATACTAAAGATGTTGGTAACATAAAAGATATTGTTAAGACACATTGGAAGGTCTTGATGGTAGATCCTTTGGTTAGAGATACTTTGGGTGAAACACCTGCTTTTAGGCATAAGAACAAGAAAAATCTTAAAAGAATACTATGTGACAGGAGACCCATTGATCATTCAAGTTCTAGTTTCAATGTATTAAATGGGACACATAGATGTAGACAATGTAATTTTTGTGAGTACATCAATCTCAGCCCTACTTTTACACACCCCGTCACCCAACACCAGTTTTTCATTAAAGCATCTGGTGACTGTATGACCAACAATATAGTCTATTTAGCCACCTGTTCCCAGTGTCCATCCTTTTATGTTGGAAAGACCAATAGGTCTTTCCGAGATCATATACGTGAACATCTATATAGCATAAGAATGGTACACAAACACAATGCTCTAGCCAAGCATGTATTTGAGCATGGCCCTCTTCACACTTTCAGTTTCAGGATTTTAGAGAGAATTGATATTAATAGTAGGGGTGGGGATGTCAGGACACATACAGAAGGTAGGGAGAATTTTTGGATCATGAGATTCAGATCCGACATCTCACCAGGTTTAAATGTTAAACTTTCTGTTAAACCTTTTTTGAAGATGAGGAGGTTAAAGGTACACAAATGAGGTCAATACATATATAGTTTATGCCCTTCTCCTCGTACAATTCATTATGTTTTTTATATGTGCATTCTTCTATATATGCTTTTTTAATATACAAGCAGTTTTTTATATATATGCAGTATTTTAAATATATGCAGTCTTTTATATATATATGCACAAAGGTATATTAATGTTTTTATACTAGTGAGTGTACATCTATTGTGGCTTTTTGTATAGATTTCTTATAATTATTTCTATGGTATACAGCTTTAATACTATAATAGTTTAATTGGCTTTCCCGCCAGTTTCATGTATATATTTTATCAGTTTGAACATTACAGTGTTGAGTCTGATGAAGCCTGAATAGGTGAAAGCGCTAACTCGTTCTGTCTTGGAATAAAGCTTTTTTACTATATCTGGACGTTACTGACTTGGATTTTATTACACAGTGTTTTCATGTGGATATTTGTGGGACTATAAGAAGATTCTACATCCTGTGCTGCCATGTTCCGCTCTGCTGTTGTATTATTACTCTTTTTTACATTTTTTGTCCACAGAGGAGCGGTTTACTCTACATCTACCCTTTTAATACAGTATAATTGCTCATCATACTTTCAAAAATATAAATACATGTTATCGACCCTGCCTGATGAGGGACAATTAATTTTGATAACTTTATTTTTACTCTTACATTATTTATCTTGTCTCCTGAGAACCAACCAACTTGTTATAGCTTGTCAAATATCCTGTCCAAGTCTCAGTATGATATAGACAAATAAATTAGTAAGTCATCCACATAAAGCAAAAACATGTACTGATACCTCTTAAACTGGTAGCCTTGGTTGGAAAAATTCAAAGTTTTTATGCAAGGTATCCAGTATACATTACAAAAAGTAGAGTAGAAAAGGGTCATCCCTGTCTCATGTTCCTACACAGCTCAAAGCCTTGCCTCCAAGTTTCACACAGACTATCGAACCTGAATAAATAGTTTTGAATAAGCAAATAAAGCCCATTGTAAAAGTCAGTCTTTGAAGAACCTTAAATGTATAGTACCTGTCCACACAGTTAAAACATTTTTAGTATTAAAACTAGTGACCTAAAACATGTAATCCTTCCTGTACATATTGTTGTTCCAGGGCACAGTCTTAGCTAAATCTTCAGTTTTTATATGACCTAGGACAAGGCCAGTTTAAGTGACTGTGTCTTTTGTTTTCCTTAGTAATATCCATTACTAAGTATATTTATAAACTCCACAATGGAAGGAGATGTAGACTTCTTTCTTTAAAGTCTTCTAGCAGCTGTCAACACTATCCATTTTTCAGTCATATTTAATAAAAGAAAATACTGGAACTTTGAATAAAACTAAAGGATTTATGACTGAAGTCCTATTGTGCCATATTATCTGTCTGACGTTTTGAATACTGGCCCAGAATTTACTAAGCAATCATCAGTTATAAAATATATGATCCCAGTCTGCATTAGAAGAACTGTTACATCTCCAGCAGTATCCCATATTATTTTATTAAATATTTTAGTAATATGGACTGTAAAATGATTTGTGCATAAATCCCCACATAAAAATGTTCCAAAAGCAGGAAAAACTCATTTATGTATGAGACTTAAAAGTTTTCTTTTTTTTTTTTCGTTACTGTTAAGATTGGAAGTATGTTTTTTATCAAGAAGTTACAATAAAATTGTGAAACATTTATTATGTAATACAATTTTTATTAAGCACTAATATCTTCATGTATTCTGCAATTTCTGATCAGGTTCTGCTGTGAATATTTGACTACCTATAACACACTGCTTCAAATATGAAGAATTCATTGTAGCATAAACTGAATTATTTAAGTAGAAATACAAAGTCAAGACTCTTAACACTGTTAAACAGCACGTCTCTAGTACTTTTCTGTTTAGATAACAACATGATACTATTTTCACAATGTAAATAAAGAAAAAAATGAAAGAGGGTTAACATGAGATATTTCCAGTGTTAATTTAGTAAGCAGTTTCCTTTATAGCTGTTGCTTTTATCCTATTTTATATGTAGACTGCTTTGAAAGTAAAGAAGAATATCTTTGAGGTGAAATGCGTGATAAATGTGTATGAGATATTTTATGTTTGATTTGTGTTTGATATGACAGTCTTTATAATTGTGTTGCATATGACTCTAAATCATACCATTGTAATTTTAATGCATGTATCTACTGTATCCCTTTCACTGAACAATTGCTGTTCTGGGACTGCAACCTAAATTATATTACTATCAGCAAAACTGTTAAACATAAAAAGAAAAACAATTGTTAAAATAAAACATGCAAAGTGATAATACAAGTATCCAATTTTCCAAGCGTAAGCATAATGAAACTCTTCATTGTGGGGGCTATTGGATAATACCAATAAAAGTCTTTCCAGATACTTTAGAATGCCTCTGGAGTATCTGCTATTACCGAGTATCAGACACATTCCTGGATGTTATGACTTGCATAATCTAGATTTTTCTAGGATTTATTTAGCCGTTTACCTCAAGAGCCTTATAGCATCTGTATTAAATATAGGGGAAGGTTTCTCACATTACGTACTCTCTATAAACAACTTACCAAAAACAGAGAAATACTTTACTTACGCAACACAGTTTGACTATGAGTGGAAAACTAGCACTTACACATTGGTACATGAAAAAATATATTACCAAAGTATTTTATAATATTCACATGTTTTGATTTAAAAATGTATCCTAGAATTCTACTATATGATTGTTGCTTTAGGCAATACTGTAAAACTTTCACAGGTTACTAAGACCTTCTTGTTGATGTGTCTTTTGATGATCTGATGGTAGCAAAGCTTTGTACATCAAAATTTCCCTCACTTGTATATCAGTAGCATTTCTCCTTGGGTTACAGTGTTTCAATATTAGTATGTGACACAACTCCAAAGCTAAAAATATGAGGTAATTTGGTGATGATAAACAATGTAAATGTAGCATCATTTGCTATAAAAATTACAAATTAATCCAAAACATTTTATAGAGGTTACTTGCCTACACTCCTTTGGAGAGGACTGCACCCTGTGTACCCCTGCTGTCAAATTAATCAGGTCTGAGTCAACCTTTTGGTATAGAAGGATGAAAACCTGACCTTGACCTAAAGGACTTGGGCTTGATTTACAGTTCAGGTACTGGAGGAGATGCGTGGGGGAGGATGGGAGTGAGTGGCTAATGCCAGCTTATCCATTCTGGGGAGATGAAGAAAGCAGTCCAGTTGACACCTACTGAACAGAAAGATATATAGTATGCATGACCAGGGGATGATGCCATGCTTATCTTTGCCATGCTAAATTTGCATACTAGCCCTTTTGTGGTATAAGTAGGAACATGCATGATACAGGGGAGGGTATAACAAATGTTTACATCAGCCACCAAGGAAGATTTTATGCTCCTAATAAGGAAAAACCTCTTCATGGCTGCCCAAATTATAGCCATATTATGAATGGCTTATACATTGGGGACATACAAATCATATAATAAATATCAAATCTGGACATTGCTGTGTCTCGGTGATAAGGGGAAATCTGGTTTGCAGCAGCTATCTGGAGGAAGTAACATATGGTTTAGCTAGTTGGCTGATAAAAATAACGTGTACAGATAGTTTTTAACCAGTTAAACCACTTTCCAAAAATAATTAAAAAATGAGTTGTGATGTACCCACTCTAGGCCAGTAATCAAGGAGTCTGAATCCTCACCACTGACACTGGAGAGGGACATTCACTTGGAATACAAATGGTGCACTCAGTATTTTCAGATGCAGACCTTTCTGCATCAAGCACAATTTCCCTTAAGGGCACACAAGGAACACACTCAACCCGGAGTCTGGGTTTCTCTCTTTATCTCTTCCCAGGTCCCCAGTAAAGTTCCCCACTAGCACAGCTGTAGAGTTAAGTCCTCAGCTGAGTGTCCAAACCAAGTCCTCCAGCACCCTCTCTGTGAAACCAGTGTTTCTTGTCTCTGCTGCAAGTAGCTAACATGCACACACTGTGAGATTTGATTTTACACACACGCGCACACACACACACACACACACACACACACACACATGCACATGCACACACACACACACACGCACATGCACATGCACGCACACACACACACACACACACACACACACACACACACACACACACACACACACACACATACCTGGGAAAGGCTGGCAAAGATTTACCCACTGTGCCCCTTCTACCCAGAATATAAGCTAGTTATCACTGCCACCAGACACTACAAAGCCAGCTACCTAAGGCTCTTCCAAGGGTACCCAATTATACTAAGTGAAATTAATATTAATACAAATAGTAATGTTGACCAGACATCCAGGCTTCAGGAGTGGCCACAGTGTCGCCAATAGATATAAGTACTCTCAAAGGTTAAAATATTCTCTAAAGGACTAGCCACAATAAAAAGTTTAAATATATTTAATAATAAATAATAAAAGAAAATGAAAATCTGAAATATATTTACAGCAAACACCAGAGTTTCAGCCACAGGAAATATTAAAAATAACACAGCTGGAAAGATTCACACAGTTACAGAAAAGCAATATTTAACTTTTCTTACTATATTTCCCTAACTGATCTAGAGAATTACTGTTCCTACTTACTTAATAGAACAAGGCAAAATAAAGTAGGTGAGGAATCTTTTATGCCAGGTTCCAAGAAACACACAGCCCTGAGACTTCTGTCTCACCTAATATTAAAACATTATTTCTGTACAGAAATACATCACATATATCTGGTCATCTGATCTCTGGTTCCAATGCAACCCCCTATTGCTAGCAACTGCCAGTATTTAGCACCTACATGTCAATAATACACACACAAGAGCATTGCTCAGATCTGGTACAGCTTCTGGAAGTCATAAAACAATTACAAACTTCTAGTCCTCCTACAGAGACTAACAACCCATGCTTCGTACAGGTATTGCATCTCTGGCTTCATTCAAAACAGTGAGATAACATCTTTATGGCCTAGGTCCATAATTTTATGTATTACTACTTTAAAAAACAAAAGGTGAGGTTGCAAAGAGCAGTCAACAAGGAAAAAGTCGACTAAAACACAGATTTATTAGCGCTTTCGAAGGGCACAATGTCACTCCTTCCTCAGACAACATACTAACAAAATCAAGCCCACTATTAATACAAATTGCAAATGAAGCAATTGTCCAATTAAACATCACAGTAATTGAATGTTTAAACCCAACCATAGACCAAAAATACATGTAGATCAAACCGGAAACAAAATCATCTATACTAACAGACTTATACCAAACAAATAATATACTAGCATTTATAATCCAGCAGGATATTATGAACACTTAATTCCAGAGACAAATATTTCTTTATATATGTTAAAAAGGATTTCATACCATTGTGTAACAAAGTGTAAAACACACATCTGTACACAGTAGTAGCAATAAAAACATCTATAAAAACTATATCTAAACTAAAAATCACAAAATCACCTTTTCATTGTAAGGTGTTTAAGAATACAACTGATGAAGACGTATTCATTAAGACCAGGATACATATTAACCTTAAAATTAGAGACAAAATATATAATATTAGAGGTAAATACAATTGTGAAACCAAAAGTGTGGTTTATTCTGCTTCCTGTCAGAAATGCGCTGCTTTTTATATAGGTAAAACCGAAAGGAAATTAAAGCAGCGCATTTATGAGCATCATTATGCGATGAATAAAAAAGACCCCACCAATGCTCTAGCTAGGCATCTTATTAAATTTGCTGATCACAGCTTCAAGTTTGCCATTCTTAAACATGTTGAAATTGACATAAGGGGTGGCCCTTGACAGGTTAGGTTGGAGATGGAAGAATTGTTTTGGCAGATAAGAATTGCCTCTTATATGTATCCTGGTCTTAATGAATACATCTCCATCAGTTGTATTCTTAAACACCTTACAATGAAAAGGTGATTTTGTGATTTTTAGTTTAGATATAGTTTTTATAGATGTTTTTATTGCTAGTACTGTGTACAGATGTGTGTTTTACACTTTGTTACACAATGGCATGAAATCCTTTTTAACATATATAAAAAATATTTTTCTCTGGAATTAAGTGTTCGTAATATCCTGCTGGATTATAAATGCTAGTATATTGTTTGTTTGGTATAAGTCTGTTAGTATAGATGATTTTGTTTCCGGTTTGATCTACATGTATTTTTGGTCTATGGTTGGGTTTAAACGTTCAATTACTGTGATGTTTAATTGGACAATTGCTTCATTTGCAATTTATATAAATAGTGGGCTTGATTTTGTTAGTATGTTGTCTGAGGAAGGAGTGACATTGTGCCCTCCGAAAGCGCTAATAAATCTGTGTTTTAGTCGACTTTTTCCTTGTTGACTGCTCTTCACAACTTCGCCTTTTGTTTTTTAACAGTTTGTCTTGTTTTTTGGAGTTTACATTATGTATTACTACTTTCCAAAGTTAGCTGGAGCTGAGCTTAACCTCTTCTCTTCCAGTATCCTATGTTAACATATATATATATATATATATATATATATATATATATATATATATATATATATATATATTTCATTCAGTTACAATACAGTCAGGGCCCACTTTTGGTACATTTTTAACACAAGCAACTTTGCAAATCCATTTCCAACACAAGTATCTGTACAAATCAGTTTGATATTCAAATAACATATAATTCTTTACTAAATTCCAGCTAGCTGTGCTGGCATATGTTACACATCCACTGCCCTACTTCTCCTAGCATAACTGGCAATACCTCACATCGTCACACCAGTTATATCAGAAAAATATCCAAAAAGCAAGAAGAGACACAAACATGACTAACAACATCGTTTATTAAAAGTAAGCGCTTTCACATCTAAAACCAACGCTTCTTCAGACTTTAATACAAGACCTCAGAAAACCATACATTTAAATACAGATCAAGGACTCAAAAACATCCAATAATAGAAAATAAAACATTAAACACTAATAACACATGCAAATAATGCTGATATCTTAAAGTCAAACAATCCCTCCTTTAGTTGTATGTGTTATTAGCTTTTAATGATTTTTTTTCTAACAGTGTTGTTAACAGTCATGTTTGTGCCTCTTCTTGCTTTTTAGATACTTTTCGCTTTCGTGGGAGACACTTCATAGTCAGGAACTTTTATTTTGTTTCATTTTATATCAGTAAAATCTTTATGACCTTTCCATTATAGTCTGTCATAGTTCCTTAGGACGGTGCACACTTTTCTAGAATCTCAGAATTTAACAGAAGTGTTATAGTCTAGCAAAAAAAAGTTTCAGACATTACACTGTACTTATCTGGAATAATGGTCTCCTCTATTTCTGAGCAACATATTGCTTTATTTTTAAAAAAATTACTTTGTCAGCTCCAGTCAAGGAAATCAAAATGTTCTGTCATTTAAATCCTATGTAGAAGAAAAATACAAGCATTGAGGGTTGCATCTTGTATGATACATAGGTGAATTTGTTTGGATATGTGGAGGTTTAAAGCAACTCACTGCCATCAACTCAAAACTTTAAACTGATGAGAGATGCAAACGTTCATGAGTAGTGGCAAATGTTTTAGAATAGTGCCATGTGATGCCAAAATTCCCATTTTCCACAGATGTCCAAAGCTGTTATCCTGTGCTACATGGATCTGAACTCTGAGTGAGACTGCAGTGCAGTTTCTTGTGAACTGGATCTTGCAGAGGCAGGACAGTGGTGCAGTGGTTAGTGTTACAGCCTCACAGTTCCAGTCATCCAATTCAGATGTCAATTGGGATGCTCTCTGGGCAGATTCTGCACATCCTTCCTGTATCCATGAGGAGTTTGGATGCTGCAATTTCCTCCCACACTACATAGATTTTCTATAGATGAATTGGTGCTCCCCTAAGTTTGCTGTAGGTGTACATTTAGAGTGTGTGTGTGTGTGTGTGTGTGTGTGTGTGTGTGTGTGTGTGTGTGTGTGTGTGTGTGTGTGTGTGTGTGTGTGTGTGTGTGTTTATATCCTGCAATGGATAGGTGCCCCATTCATGATGAGTTTCTAAGCCCAGTATCCCTTGAGTGGTGGGATAGGCTCTGGCTCCTCTGTGCCCTGCACTGGATTATGAAAGTAATCAGAGAATGAGTGACAGAGGCTGTTGTAGAATGTCAAAGAGCTGCATGAAGTGACACAGCATGTCCAGAAATCCCCTGGACACTTACGTCAAACGTCATAGGTAACCCTTTGAGAGTTATGAAGTGATCCTTTTGACAGAAGGAGCAAACTGCACATAAATAAATGGAAATTGTGGAAACAATACATGTAGAGTAATGTTCAGGAATAGGGGTGAGGTTTAAAGGATGGCAAAAATTAACAATTTATGTAATGATGGAGTGAATGATAATTTTTAAAAACATGTATGTATAACAAGGAAAAATGTCTGCTATGCTTTGTTTCCTTTCCTATTATTTTATATGTACCTATGTCATAGTCTATAATGTAAGAATGTAATGAAAGTGTTTAAAAATATATATCCTTTTCTGCTACATACCATTGAACAAACTTTTAACTCCAGTAACCACATCTCAGAACACTGGAAGATGTGTTTTTTAAAATATGTTTGAGATTTGAATTAAGTACATACCTTGCAAAGCTGAAGCTTTAACATGATCAAGTATTAATTTGTAGTACTAACATGATCAAAAAGAAGGCATACTGACTGCAGAAACAATGTTAACAATTTGGGTAGGGTTTACTTCACGGCCTTAACAGGAGAGATATAGAATGTTAAGATTTAATTACAAAGATTTCTCCCTGCCTGTCCTACAAAACCTAGCTGTACATTTCTACCTTTTTACATCTCTCAAAATCCCCCTGACCATCAAGCCCTATGCATTTAACAGCACGTACCTTGTTACTAATTAATACTCATCTAAACCTTTAGTAAACCTTGAAAGAGTATTACTTGACACACAATACAATTTTTATTTTATTTTAATTTTATTCTTTGTTGACTTGGTGGGTAGGGTGGTCCTTGGACCCTTTTCAGACACAACACAGATGCAGTCAGTGCAAAAGTACAAGCAAAACATTCAAATACATTATTGCAAAGATTACACAAGTATGAAAAATTAGGTTATGCAACTTTTGCAGAGGTTAAATCTTCTGTCGCCAAAACCATTTAAAGTACTAAAGATTCAAATGAATGTGCTAAAACCTGCAGAGAAAAGTTCCTATAGAGAGAAACTGAAGTCAGGAGATGAAACAGAAGCTTGACCTGAAAGTGGAGTAGAGACGGTCAAAAGCTATGAAAGAAGCAAATAATGCCAAGGAAGAGTTAGACAATAGGTATATTCATTATCTGATTGGAGCAGAAGGTGGTAGTGTACCACTACTACAGAATGAAGAACTGTAGGTTATATTTACATATTTAGAATAGAGGGAAAGTCTTCTGTTATGTGATAAGAATCTTTAGGAATTATGGTTTATGTGTGACTGTGGGAACAAGATAGAGGAGTATGGCTGGGCAGTAGAGATAATTTTTTTGCCTGTAAATCAGGTGTACTCGTGTGTGCATTGGTATTCATAAGTCTTTATCACCAAAGAAACGAACCAAAAGTGCCAAGCAATGCCAAACACAAAAACAGGCACCTGGAAGGAACACAAACCCAAAGTATTGTAGATACGTTTTATTCAGTCACAGAGGCTTCATACACATTAACGCTCCAAATACCATACGTTTTCATCATGAAATGACTTCATCAGATAAAAGCCATAGAAAAATTAAATCTGAAATAGCGTACTCAGTTAGATTCATCCTATCACAATGCATATAAAATTTCAAAATACCTAAAACAATTAATTATTTAAAAACACATTAGCATAGAAACACTGACCTGCTTTACTAACATTTAAACATAAATAAAAACATTCTCTTACACCTGTCTTATACAATATAATATAAATATGTCAATAAATATATAAAATTTGTGTAAAACCATACATAAAAATATGTAAATATATAGAATTAATGCATAAGAGGTATAAGAT
Source organism: Protopterus annectens (assembly GCF_019279795.1). Lineage (NCBI taxonomy): Eukaryota > Metazoa > Chordata > Ceratodontiformes > Protopteridae > Protopterus > Protopterus annectens. Next base: position 917,674,405 of record NC_056741.1, read on the forward strand.
GCAAATGTATTACAAATATATATGTGCATTGGTATTCATAAGTCTTTATACTTTCTGTATGACAACAACATTCCCAAAAATGCATAGGTAGTTTGAGCCTGAAGATCAAGCATAAATACTGATGCACTGTTCATCAAAGCCACTATAAATAAAACTAGTGTAACTCTAGAACTCCTCCCCGTTCTACCTAAGCTGTAAAGATTCCCCCCAGTCAAACAATTCTTGTACTCAAGAGCTTTTGCTTCTGTTTCTACTTCAGTAGCTCACAAATTCATCTCATCCTTCTACATATACTTAATTGTATGTCATTTGTTTCATAAATTGTATAAATGTTTATATAATATCGTTGTATTTTTAATTTTGAAATACCTTTGACTTACCATTGAAATATCTTTAAAATTTTGAAATTTCTTTTTTGAAATGTCCTTCCGTGTATATTTCTGAGACTCTTTTTCTATATACATCTTTGCTATGTATCCCAGGTCCCCTTTGGAAAGTGTACATAAAGCAAACCAGTCATACCAGAAAGACATGATTTGGATGTGGTATTGGAAGTAGACAGCTGCTTTAAACTCATTTATTTCCTCCAGTTATGTCAGGACACCTTAACAACTGAACACTGCCCTGATATAACCAAATATAAGCCATATGCAAAATGTGCTTAGTACTTGGCAGTTTTTCAGCTGAATCCAGATAACTGATTGCGTCACAAAGTAGGGTTTTAGTATTTGTAACAATACCCCATTACCATCACCCCACTATGGTTTTCTCCATTACATCACTTGCACACATGCAGATACCAACATATTATGAAAAACATTTGGACTTTTCCAAGCACCCATGTTTTGCTTGTCTTTATTCATGTACCAGCTTAAGACAAAGAAATCCATAATAATGACTACTCGTGCAATGCACCATGATGAATGCTACATTAATGTCATACAAGTAGCTCATGCTGTAAATGTAATATATACTTATATGAAAAGCATCTAGTTGCTTCTTTTGGCAATAAGTTGAATTTTTCTCATTGAAGATGAATGATTTAAAATGATGGTCTCTAAACTCTTAGATTGTTGTGTGTGTATACCTTAATGCTGTTTAAATAATCCATGCAGTCACAAGTTCATACAGCAAAAACTAACTTAACAATTGCTTGAATGCTTTATTTATCAAATACACAATTCTATTGAGGTAAAAAAAATAAGTTGCAAAAACAGGCAGTCAGTGATTAGAAAAAGCATAGGCTACACCTGACCAAGAAGCAATATTTCCTAACCTTACTTTAGAAGCTTTTGTTCTTGTTTTTTTTTTTTCTTTTGTGTGTATACTACTGAGGCTAAGAAACTGCTTCTTAAGCATTATTAACTGCGGAACTAACCTGCACTTACTGTAAACTTTTTCTAATTAACATCTGTCACTTGGAAGAAATTTACATTTCTTCCTCTGTGAAAAAGATGTTTTTAAAAACATAAATAATTCTCTTTATGGTGCAAGAAATCCAAAATATGTTATAGTTTGGTAATCCTTCTAAGAAGTCATGTCTAATTTTGTTGCAGTGGTACTTCTGGGATTCATTACATACTGAATTCAGCATAGGGACTGGTCAAATTTACACTCACTCAAACCATGAAACTTTTTAACACTTATAGATGTGTTTCCTAAGTTTAGACCACTGTGAGTGATCCCTGATTAGTTATAGACTATGGCCAGACTCCCCTTTTTCCAACTGGTCTGACCTGCACTGATACTGGGGAACAGAATTTTTCATATCCTTGCCTTGTCAAGTGGCAATTGGTGTCTAATCATAATGGAATATACTTGTCTCTTTGTTGTAGTTATTTAGTCTTACTACTGTACAGCACTGTTACATATCATCCAAGCCTTCAAAATGTGAGGCACAAAACACTCCGACTTCTGGAGCTCACCCAGCACACTAGAATGGTAGAATTATAACTGAAATAAGCATTTACACACACACACACACACACACACACACACACACACACACACACACACACACACACACGTGCTACAAGTGTGTCAACACAAATACAAATAGAAAACTACAAATAAATAGGAATGACAGTGAATAATGAAACTAATTAAGCATTTTTGTATGGTGGCTTCATCCTTCTCCATTCCCCTGACCTGGTGAGGCTTTTCCTCACATATCTCCAACTTACATATATTAAATCAAAAATCAATGCCTCTTGGAGTAAGTAAAGGGAATACTGCTGACGGTCTGCAGATTTACACTTCCCATCTTTGCATTTTGTGGTCATAATTACAGGACTCACAATAGACAGACACAGAAATAGATATACATATATGTGTGTGTGTGTGTGTGTGTGTGTGTGTGTGTGTGTGTGTGTGTGTGTGTATAAAAAAGTTCTGTCATAAGATCAAGGACAATAACTGATGTAGCAAAACCAATGGTACATATAAAGCAAAATTTGGTAAAGATAAAATATAATTTTTGCATAGGATCAAACCCACTGCCACCCACACTCTCCTTCATTATAAATAGTAATGTTTAAACAATGCCAAGATTTGCACAAGTCTAGTTCTTAAGAAGACTTGTAATGTCTGGACTATCTTTGGACCCACTTCTTAGTTAGAGTTTTGTGTTCCATGATAGGGAGATAACCTCACAAGGCCCCTCTTCACTTATCTATCGATGGCCTTTGATACTGGTTATCATGACCTACTACTGAACTCTCTGTTATATACTGGTGTCAGACCACATGTTACATAATGGTGTAGTAACTTCCTAACAGACAGATCTTTCACTGTACACCTTGGATCTTCATCCTACTCTACAGCTCCCATCCAAAACGGTATCCCTCAAGGATCAATTCTCTCCCCCAACTCTTCTTCAACCTGCACAGTCTATCCGTTATAATTTATACGAATGTTATAGTTATCTACAGGTTAAGCCCCTCCACTTCCCTCATCTGTGATCTCCTACAAACTGGTCTGTCTAATCAGTAATTGGCTTCTCCAACACAAACTTATACTGATCAGGGGCAGCTCGTGCTATTGGACTGCAGGACTGCAGCCCCCCCCCCCCAGCTGTAAATAAAATGAAATTAAAATAAAAAAATAAATTAAAATGAAATAAAAGTGTGTGTGTGTGTGTGTGTGTGTGTGTGTGTGTGTGTGTGTGTGTGTGTGTGTGTGTGTGTGTGTGTGTGTGTGTGTGTGTGTGTGTGTTTACATCCTGCAATGGATAGGTGCCCCATTCATGATGAGTTTCTAAGCCCAGTATCCCTTGAGTGGTGGGATAGGCTCTGGCTCCTCTGTGCCCTGCACTGGATTATGAAAGTAATCAGAGAATGAGTGACAGAGGCTGTTGTAGAATGTCAAAGAGCTGCATGAAGTGACACAGCATGTCCAGAAATCCCCTGGACACTTACGTCAAACGTCATAGGTAACCCTTTGAGAGTTATGAAGTGATCCTTTTGACAGAAGGAGCAAACTGCACATAAATAAATGGAAATTGTGGAAACAATACATGTAGAGTAATGTTCAGGAATAGGGGTGAGGTTTAAAGGATGGCAAAAATTAACAATTTATGTAATGATGGAGTGAATGATAATTTTTAAAAACATGTATGTATAACAAGGAAAAATGTCTGCTATGCTTTGTTTCCTTTCCTATTATTTTATATGTACCTATGTCATAGTCTATAATGTAAGAATGTAATGAAAGTGTTTAAAAATATATATCCTTTTCTGCTACATACCATTGAACAAACTTTTAACTCCAGTAACCACATCTCAGAACACTGGAAGATGTGTTTTTTAAAATATGTTTGAGATTTGAATTAAGTACATACCTTGCAAAGCTGAAGCTTTAACATGATCAAGTATTAATTTGTAGTACTAACATGATCAAAAAGAAGGCATACTGACTGCAGAAACAATGTTAACAATTTGGGTAGGGTTTACTTCACGGCCTTAACAGGAGAGATATAGAATGTTAAGATTTAATTACAAAGATTTCTCCCTGCCTGTCCTACAAAACCTAGCTGTACATTTCTACCTTTTTACATCTCTCAAAATCCCCCTGACCATCAAGCCCTATGCATTTAACAGCACGTACCTTGTTACTAATTAATACTCATCTAAACCTTTAGTAAACCTTGAAAGAGTATTACTTGACACACAATGCAATTTTTATTTTATTTTAATTTTATTCTTTGTTGACTTGGTGGGTAGGGTGGTCCTTGGACCCTTTTCAGACACAACACAGATGCAGTCAGTGCAAAAGTACAAGCAAAACATTCAAATACATTATTGCAAAGATTACACAAGTATGAAAAATTAGGTTATGCAACTTTTGCAGAGGTTAAATCTTCTGTCGCCAAAACCATTTAAAGTACTAAAGATTCAAATGAATGTGCTAAAACCTGCAGAGAAAAGTTCCTATAGAGAGAAACTGAAGTCAGGAGATGAAACAGAAGCTTGACCTGAAAGTGGAGTAGAGACGGTCAAAAGCTATGAAAGAAGCAAATAATGCCAAGGAAGAGTTAGACAATAGGTATATTCATTATCTGATTGGAGCAGAAGGTGGTAGTGTACCACTACTACAGAATGAAGAACTGTAGGTTATATTTACATATTTAGAATAGAGGGAAAGTCTTCTGTTATGTGATAAGAATCTTTAGGAATTATGGTTTATGTGTGAATGTGGGAACAAGATAGAGGAGTATGGCTGGGCAGTAGAGATAATTTTTTTGCCTGTAAATCAGGTGTACTCGTGTGTGCATTGGTATTCATAAGTCTTTATCACCAAAGAAACGAACCAAAAGTGCCAAGCAAAGCCAAACACAAAAACAGGCACCCGGAAGGAACACAAACCCAAAGTATTGTAGATACGTTTTATTCAGTCACAGAGGCTTCATACACATTAACGCTCCAAATACCATACGTTTTCATCATGAAATGACTTCATCAGATAAAAGCCATAGAAAAATTAACTCTGAAATAGCGTACTCAGTTAGATTCATCCTATCACAATGCATATAAAATTTCAAAATACCTAAAACAATTAATTATTTAAAAACACATTAGCATAGAAACACTGACCTGCTTTACTAACATTTAAACATAAATAAAAACATTCTCTTACACCTGTCTTATACAATATAATATAAATATGTCAATAAATATATAAAATTTATGTAAAACCATACATAAAAATATGTAAATATATAGAATTAATGCATAAGAGGTATAAGATGCAAATGTATTAACAAATATATATGTGCATTGGTATTCATAAGTCTTTATACTTTCTGTATGACAACAACATTCCCAAAAATGCATAGGTAGTTTGAGCCTGAAGATCAAGCATAAATACTGATGCACTGTTCATCAAAGCCACTATAAATAAAACTAGTGTAACTCTAGAACTCCTCCCCGTTCTACCTAAGCTGTAAAGATTCCCCCCAGTCAAACAATTCTTGTACTCAAGAGCTTTTGCTTCTGTTTCTACTTCAGTAGCTCACAAATTCATCTCATCCTTCTACATATACTTAATTGTATGTCATTTGTTTCATAAATTGTATAAATGTTTATATAATATCGTTGTATTTTTAATTTTGAAATACCTTTGACTTACCATTGAAATATCTTTAAAATTTTGAAATTTCTTTTTTGAAATGTCCTTCCGTGTATATTTCTGAGACTCTTTTTCTATATACATCTTTGCTATGTATCCCAGGTCCCCTTTGGAAAGTGTACATAAAGCAAACCAGTCATACCAGAAAGACATGATTTGGATGTGGTATTGGAAGTAGACAGCTGCTTTAAACTCATTTATTTCCTCCAGTTATGTCAGGACACCTTAACAACTGAACACTGCCCCTGATATAACCAAATATAAGCCATATGCAAAATGTGCTTAGTACTTGGCAGTTTTTCAGCTGAATCCAGATAACTGATTGCGTCACAAAGTAGGGTTTTAGTATTTGTAACAATACCCCATTACCATCACCCCACTATGGTTTTCTCCATTACATCACTTGCACACATGCAGATACCAACATATTATGAAAAACATTTGGACTTTTCCAAGCACCCATGTTTTGCTTGTCTTTATTCATGTACCAGCTTAAGACAAAGAAATCCATAATAATGACTACTCGTGCAATGCACCATGATGAATGCTACATTAATGTTATACAAGTAGCTCATGCTGTAAATGTAATATATACTTATATGAAAAGCATCTAGTTGCTTCTTTTGGCAATAAGTTGAATTTTTCTCATTGAAGATGAATGATTTAAAATGATGGTCTCTAAACTCTTAGATTGTTGTGTGTGTATACCTTAATGCTGTTTAAATAATCCATGCAGTCACAAGTTCATACAGCAAAAACTAACTTAACAATTGCTTGAATGCTTTATTTATCAAATACACAATTCTATTGAGGTAAAAAAAATAAGTTGCAAAAACAGGCAGTCAGTGATTAGAAAAAGCATAGGCTACACCTGACCAAGAAGCAATATTTCCTAACCTTACTTTAGAAGCTTTTGTTCTTGTTTTTTTTTTTCTTTTTTGTGTATAGTACTGAGGCTAAGAAACTGCTTCTTAAGCATTATTAACTGCTGAACTAACCTGCACTTACTGTAAACTTTTTCTAATTAACATCTGTCACTTGGAAGAAATTTACATTTCTTCCTCTGTGAAAAAGATGTTTTTAAAAACATAAATAATTCTCTTTATGGTGCAAGAAATCCAAAATATGTTATAGTTTGGTAATCCTTCTAAGAAGTCATGTCTAATTTTGTTGCAGTGGTACTTCTGGGATTCATTACATACTGAATTCAGCATAGGGACTGGTCAAATTTACACTCACTCAAACCATGAAACTTTTTAACACTTATAGATGTGTTTCCTAAGTTTAGACCACTGTGAGTGATCCCTGATTAGTTATAGACTATGGCCAGACTCCCCTTTTTCCAACTGGTCTGACCTGCACTGATACTGGGGAACAGCATTTTTCATATCCTTGCCTTGTCAAGTGGCAATTGGTGTCTAATCATAATGGAATATACTTGTCTCTTTGTTGTAGTTATTTAGTCTTACTACTGTACAGCACTGTTACATATCATCCAAGCCTTCAAAATGTGAGGCACAAAACACTCCGACTTCTGGAGCTCACCCAGCACACTAGAATGGTAGAATTATAACTGAAATAAGCATACACACACACACACACACACACACACACACACACACACACACACACACACACACACACACACACACGTGCTATAAGTGTGTCAACACAAATACAAATAGAAAACTACAAATAAATAGGAATGACAGTGAATAATGAAACTAATTAAGCATTTTTGTATGGTGGCTTCATCCTTCTCCATTCCCCTGACCTGGTGAGGCTTTTCCTCACATATCTCCAACTTACATATATTAAATCAAACATCAATGCCTCTTGGAGTAAGTAAAGGGAATACCGCTGACGGTCTGCAGATATACACTTCCCATCTTTGCATTTTGTGGTCATAATTACAGGACTCACAATAGACAGACACAGAAATAGATATACATATGTGTGTGTGTGTGTGTGTGTGTGTGTGTGTGTATAAAAAAGTTCTGTCATAAGATCAAGGACAATAACTGATGTAGCAAAACCAATGGTACATATAAAGCAAAATTTGGTAAAGATAAAATATAATTTTTGCATAGGATCAAACCCACTGCCACCCACACTCTCCTTCATTATAAATAGTAATGTTTAAACAATGCCAAGATTTGCACAAGTCTAGTTCTTAAGAAGACTTGTAATGTCTGGACTATCTTTGGACCCACTTCTTAGTTAGAGTTTTGTGTTCCATGATAGGGAGATAACCTCACAAGGCCCCTCTTCACTTATCTATCGATGGCCTTTGATACTGGTTATCATGACCTACTACTGAACTCTCTGTTATATACTGGTGTCAGACCACATGTTACATAATGGTTTCACTGTACACCTTGGATCTTCATCCTACTCTACAGCTCCCATCCAAAATGGTATCCCTCAAGGATCAATTCTCTCCCCAAACTCTTCTTCAACCTGCACAGTCTATCTGTTATAATTTATATGAATGTTATAGTTATCTACAGGTTAAGCCCCTCCACTTCCCTCATCTGTGACCTCCTACAAACTGGTCTGTCTAATCAGTAATTGGCTTCTCCAACACAAACTTATACTGATCAGGGGCAGCTCGTGCTATTGGACTGCAGGACTGCAGCCCCCCCCCCCCCAGCTGTAAATAAAATGAAATTAAAATAAAAAAAGAAATTAAAATGAAATAAAAGTAAAACAAAAGCGAGAAATTAAAATTAAATAAAACAAAAGTGATCCTGGAACTGCACAACTCCACCCACACATGCTATTCCCAAAACTCCACCCACACATGCATCACACATAGGAATCAGTCCGGACTGCTAGTGAACCAGTTCAGATTAGGGAACACCATTCACACAACAGAGATCCCAGAAATCTATGCAGTTACAAATGCATAGACTTAAAGGGGATAGGACTGCAATGTCTGCAGGCTGGGACCTGGGTATTGGTTTGCTCTCACAGGAAGGGAATGGAACATCTAGCTGGGTATTGGCTTGCTCTTGCAGGAAGACAATGCAATGTCTGGCTGGGTAGCTTGCTCATTATTGAAACCGGAGCTTCTTCATTATTGAAACGGAGGTGTGTGGGATTTAGCTTCTGAAACTGAGGTGAGCTGTGATTTCTTATTTTGAAACGGAAACCTTATGAAACTGAGTTGAGGTGTGATTTCTTATTTTGAAATGGAAACTGGGCTCTGTGTGTGTGTGTCTCTGTAAAATGCCCCAGTTGCTATATACTGGTGGCTAGAACCCAGGTGGTAGGTACTGGGTAGAGAATATCTCAGGTTTTGAACCCTGTACCTAGGTTGCAGGTAGCAAGAGGCAGAATTCCCTGCCCACCACCATATGTAAAAAATTTGCAGATTTTTGCCTCATATTTGTTCTGCTCTGTTCCTTATAAAATCTATGGTTTCTATATTTTTTGTTTCTTTATATAGTTGATGGTGCAATGGTGCAGCGGTAGCACTGTTGCATGACAGCTACAGATTCTCTGGTTTGATTCTTGGCTGGTGCGCCTTCTGTGTGGAGTCTGCATGTCCTCCCTGTGTTTGTGTGGGTGCTCTGGTGTCCTTCCATCTTACAAAGACATGTGTCTGGAGTGTTTCTCCCTGGGCCTTTGCTGAAAAGTGGCTTTTGTTCCAAATCAGACTTTCCTGGTTAACAAATGTTAATAAAAATAATAGGCATTTGAATTTCAGACTTCATATTCTTCAGAAAGTGCATGGTAATACAAAACATTTTATTCTAGCAATTTTCTAAGTTTATAAGATGGATATTTGAAATTTGTCCCTATTTTTGGGACTGTATTCCCCCATTATTGGCTTTGTCCAGGTTTTTTGTGCTAAGGTTGAGAGGTATGTTGAGAACTGAATTCACTGAATATGTTTGGGGGCTGTATTCCCCCATTACTGGCTTTGTCCAGGTGTTTTGTGCTAAGAGGTTGAGAGCTATGGTGAGAACTGAATTCACTGAATATGTTTGGGGGCTGTATTCCCCCATTATTGCTTTGTTCAGGTGTTTTGTGCTAAGAGGTTGACAGCTATAGTGAGAACTGAATTCACTAAATGGTAGCCATTTAAGTTTCAGTCTTCCTCTCTTTCACAAAACAGATAATTTGGCATAGTGGTATGTTGCTCTGACTGTTTTTCACAGGGTCCTGGGTTCAAGACTTGGTAGTGAAATGCATGGTGGTAACACAGCATTTTATTCTAGAAACTTTCCAACAATATACAAACAATGTTTTAAATGTGTCCCTAGTTTTTGCACTTTTGTCCCCCCCAATACATTTTTGGCTTTTTCTAGATTTCTTGTGCTGCAAAGTTCAGAGATACAGCTGAGTGTTGAGTAGATTTTACAAGAAGCTGAAAGCTGCAGGGGAACAGAAGTTTAGTGCTTCTTATGCTGAGTCTGATTGCATTGTTAATAGCACAACAGGTAGTGTACTTGCTTTTGATGCAGAAGGCTGTGGGTTCTACTCCCACAGTATGTAGATGCATTGCTGAGACTGTACTGTTTTGTAAAGGGGGTGGATGCTGCAGTCCTTTTTGGCGAAGATACCTAGTAACTATGAACCTATCAGTTTGCCATCCATTCCCTATTGCAATATTACTAGCTTATCGTTTTTATAATGTAACTTAGGCACTTTATTCCCCAAGGGCAACAGGCCCTTTATTTGCAGATGAAACAATGAAATATAAAGTTGTTTGCTAGCAGCAACCTCTTCATTAGTTACAGATCTCTTTAATGTGGAATTATTTAGATGACTTTTACTTCTTCAGAGAGTGTGCATATTTACTGATACTGGTGGATTGTAGAAGTTTGAGTAGACTTTTTTGATGGAAATGTTCTGAACTGGGCAGTTTTGTCATTATTGGTGCATGCATTTTGTTTCATTGTTTACTGGAAAATGTTCAAAACAATAAATTTAAAAAGTCCTCTAACAACTGTGCTGTATTGTACAAGGAATATAATTGAATACAATCAGGAAGGTATATCAAAGAACACATGTATGTTTTGTGTGCAAGGGACCTATGATTTGAAAACAGCCCAAAGTTAATATTTATCTGCCACTGGCAAAATGTATTTTCTTTGAATGTAGGTTTCAATGCTGTTTCAATAAATGTGAGGTTCAAGAGCAGAGAAGTTTTAATGCTAAGTCTATTTTCATTGTGAGACTGCATTGCTTTGTTTAGCAGATGTGTATTAGTGTTTGTACTGTAAAATGCAAAATAAAACTTTCAAATGAAATCCAAATCATCTCAGTAATAAAGGACAAATTGATTTTCACTGCTGTGTGGAACCAGATTTTTTTTCTTTATCTTGTCATCTCAGAAGTAAACCAGTATGTACATTACAGTCATTGTTTTTCAGCTTTTCCCAGTTAGGGGTCACCACAGCAGAACTCCGGTTTGCTAATGATTGGTAGTGGATTTTTACAGTGCCGAGCTGCCAGCCTGACGCCCAACCTTCAAAGAAAGTACACCCATTCACGCATGCACCTACCTGCATATCTTTAAACATCATTCAACAATGGTAAATGAGGTGAAATAGCCAAGGAATGGGACATTGGAATGGCTGTGGGGGGGCTCCATTTGACCATGATTTTGTGAAGGGGAAGGGCAGCAAACTCAAAGACAGCCCTGACTGAACTATACCTCTCAACTGTCCAGATTTTTGCATAATGAATAGATTTTTTTCTTCTTATTTTTGGGTTGTTCCTCATAAAATTTGTGGTTTTCTGGCATAGGAATGATGTCACTAAATAATGACAGACATTGAGTTTCAAACTTCATAACCTTCTGAAAAATGCATGCTAAAGCAAGACCTGTTATTCTATCAACTGTCTAAGCTTATACAAGAGCAATTTTTAGTACTGTTTGTATGTTCCCCCAATATATTTGGCCGTGTCCAGGTTTCCTGCATTAAGAGGTTGAGAGATACATGCAAATAAATCACTTTATAGAATTAGGAATATCCAAACCTCTCAACTGTCCCCAATTTTGGCTCAAAATGTTGCTCTCCCCTTAATAATCCCTCTGCAAAATGGCAATTTTGGAAGAAAACATGGAGGGTTTACAATTATAAATAACAGTAATGATCAGAGTTATAGATTACTTTTATTTCAGAAATGCATGTAGATTCTCTTATTTTGTCAGCTGCTCAAGTTAACAGTACTAATATTAAAAAAGTGTTCCTTCTTTGACAGGTTCCCAGCTGTGTTGTGTGGCAATTTTATATTTTTGAATTATATTTTTGGTCCGTTTTTCATAAAATCATGGTTTTCTGGCAAATTATTGTCAAATTATTAAAGACTGAAGTTAGAAAATAATGACAGACATTTGAGTTTCAGACTTCATACCCTTCAGAAAAGTCATACTAATGCAAGACCTACTACTATTCTATTATTTTTCTAAGTTTATAAGAGCAATATTTAAAAGTTGTCCTTATTTTTGGGCCTTTGTCCCACTTCTATGTATGGCTTTGTCCAGATTACGTGCTCTGAGGTTGAGAGGTATGAATGTCAGAGCCATTACTGTCAGCCAGAGACATTTCAAATTGTGACATACTTGCTGCACTTCATTCCCCCATGTAGTGACTCTGGATGAGTCCAAGCAAGGCAAGGAGCAGTTATGCAGTGTAAGTCTGTAGAGTATTCCCCCATCCAAGGTAGACACAAGTACAACAGTGGCTTTTCATCTGTCCTTGATTTTGAAGAATGTTCTGGTTTTCTGTCATATTTTTATACTGTTGATTTATGCTTCTTATTATCCAGAAAATGCTTGCTATCGCAGTGTCCTGTTGCTCTGTGTTTAAGTAGCAATGCTTTAATGACCATCAGGTAGGCTTGTCTGAGATTGTAAGATGCAAGTAAGCTTTAATAAGCATACTGTTAAAGAATTACCAACATTGAAAGCCTTTTTGTTGTTGCCATGCAGAGAATATTTACATAACTAGATAACGTATAAGCCTTAGGTATTGAAATGCATATGACAGTATTTGTAATAAAGGACAGGATTACAGTATTTTCAGAAGCTCATTATATTTGTTGGAGACTTGCAGTCATCTTTGCAGGCTTTACCCGTAAACTAAACAGAATGCCAATCTATCATGTGTGGTCCATAACATGTGCAGTAATCCTTTAAGCAATTTAACTTGAGCTTGTTTCTTTTTGCTGTTCATTTTTTACTTTGATCATGTGTTCCCCCTGAAACAAGTAGATAGTTGTTGACAGGCAGCAGGTCCTTTTTGGATAAGAAACATTTTTACAAGTGGGGGTATCACAGAGATTGCTACTTTCAGCATGTTACTTGGTACTTTTATAAAGCTGAATATAAATTATAATTAGAACTGCAGTGCAAGGAGTATTGGTTTGAGTTGAGTGCTGCTTGTTTTTTTTTTATACTTGATTTTGACTGGCATTCCAGTAATGTATTTGAAAAGTAATTTATTTTTTCATGCCTCACAACCTTTTTGTTTACATCTAGATATTAAGTAAGTTGTCATGTAGCTAATGCATTGAAATATTTTTTTCTTCTACACTTCATTTTGTCTTGATTGGACTCTCGTAATGACGGTTTGGCACCCAGGGCAGCATATTTAATTAAAGTTCCAGTTGTGGTTTTGAGCATAGCTCCACCCCTTTCTAGTTGGCCCCACCCCTTCCCATTGGCCCCACCTATTCAGCTGTCTCCTGCAGCTCCCCTTTAATTTGAAGTCACCAGCTGCCACATTACTGAACCTAAGAATACTAAATCTGTGTTATTTGGAACATCCCAGAGACTTAATAATCACTTCTCCCCTGATAAATCACACCATAATAAAGAACCCCTTGAAACCATGAAATGTTACAGATACCTAAAAATCTAGCTAGACCACAGCATAAACTTCCAAATCCCACATCTAAATCACCAAAGCTAAAAAAAAAGCTTTCACTCCTTATCTCCTGAAGGTAGGAGAGGAGTGCTATAGGTAATTTTACCACATGTAGAATATGGACTCTCCTTAATTACATCCACTTCAAAAAGAAACCTCTCCCTACTCTAATCCACCTCCAAAAACATTTGATGGTTCATAATGCTCTTCCTAGGACAGAACACTACTGTGATACTCTAGCCACAGCCAGGTGTTTCCTCATTCCACAAAGTGCTACCCTCCTTCTAGAATCTGTGGTATTAGAAGCTTATCAATAAGGAATCTTTCCCTTTTTTGCCAGCATATTCTCAGAAAGGCAACCACAAGATAACTTGAAATGACTGTCTACTTCCATCCCAACCTTCTTACCACATTCATCAAACTAAAGCAAAAAGAGCACTCATTCTCAGTCATGGCACCCAAAATTTGAGAACCCATCTCTAAATATATAACTGCCATTTTGTCCTTGTTTACATTTAAGACAGAATTAATAGCATATCTCATCAACCGAGCAAAATGTGAATGCTGCAGAAAGGGCAATATCACCAACATCTGACCAGTTTAAATTTCTCAGATCTCCACATCTCTAATAGGCTCCATACATAATAATGAAGGAATAGCTCAAAGTCATCCATATGCTCTAGGCACTTGACAAATTTGTATATAATGTAGAACATGTCTATGACAGATGCTTTCACGTGGTATTTATATTGTTTTTTATTACATTGCTATTTCTTATACTATATGGTTTGTCTTTGCATATTACTTTTGCATTTCTCATTACTGTTCATATACACCTTTTCTTCATTTTTTTCTTTTTTGCTATGTGTTTTCTCCTGGGATGCTGATTATGGATTTTATCACCCTATTCAACAACACCATAATTACAGGCTTCATTCTAGCAGAGTGGAAAACTGCCATTGTCATCCCCTTGCACAAAGGTGGTGTCACTACTGACCCAGGAAACTATTGCCTCCATTAGCTTGAATCATTATCACTTTACTCGGTGTCATACAGATTACTCAGAGGTGATCTGTGTCTCTTCTACAAGGCAATATCAGACCCTGCCCTACTAGAGATGCCCCATATCCATAAGTCTAACTCCTTGCACATTACTCACTCAATAGGTCTAAATCTAATATACGACATCAACAAAACCTGCTGGAGAGACAGGTTTGTCTCCCAGAGGCTGCCCTGTCTCTGGACTACACTTCCCATATATGTCAAACAGAGTACCTCACTGACCCCCTTCAAGCTCAACCTTGATGAGTGGATGGGAAATCACAAATTTGTCCCCGGGGTTCCACCTTTATCTCTCACTGACAGGGGTGACAGGTGCTGACTGAGGTTTCGTTTTGGTGGATAAACCCTTGGCTAGGCTTAAAAGGGCCTCAGGGCCATTAGCCTAGTAACCTCCAATGATCCTATGATCAGTTTTCAGTTTCCTTCATTGCAGCTGGAGCTGCCAAAGCCTCTGTGGGCTTCTTAAGGTTTTATTGATGAGGTTAAGCCTTGTGTCTTAAATGAAATAAGAAGGTTGGAGTTGTTTTAATGGTGTCTCACTTTCAGTGGGTCTACACATAGTGTCTTTATAAGTTCATAGGAGTGTACTATGCTAACGACCACAAGGACCTTTTTAAGCCTAGACATGCATCCCAAATTACTGACAAGTTCTGGTACCCTTGATAAACATAAGCAGAGGTCTAAGAGATGAACCATTTACAGGTTGCCTGTGTCCATTAGAGACATAGGTGCCAAACCAAGTGTGAACCTCATGTTCCACATCCAGTTGTCCAAGTTATACTTGAAATGAGTTGGGGGAAACTCTGCTTCACATGGCTGGGAACCTGTTCCAGTGAAGGGATAGTCTCTAGGATACATACCTGTCTGAATGACCATTTATCTATTGTACCAGCCTTAAAAAAGAGAATTAAAATATAAATATAAAGTATTATGTCTGTTTTTACAAGTAGTATGGTTATGTATATACACCTTGTTGCATTTAATACAATTTTCCTGTTTCTATAAAAATGTTGGTATTTAAATATATGGTGTGTGTTTTTTAAAATATATGTTATGTGTTTTAAAAGAAATTAAGATGGAGTTGCTTTTGTAAAGTGATGGGTTCTTTAAGATGTGGTGAAGTTTTTAATTAGATGGTTGATGTAATACTAATTAAAAATGTGAACCAATGGATTTTAGTATGACTACTATAAATGAAGGAGTTTTTTAAAGTTATTTATTCTGAAGAAGTTTCATGTAATGAGACAAAAGCACTAAATCTGTGGATGTTGGAATAAATGTATGTGTTTTTACGTTTACTGCATTGTGGAAGTGGAATTATTCCTGAATTGTTTGTGGTGAGGACCGACCTTTATTGACCGAGTAGCTGCCAACTGCTGTTTGGTTCTTGGTAATACATACCTGTCTCTCCAGCAGGTGCAATTTATATCACAGGCAAGGTTTAAGTCTTTAGAATGAATAATTCTTATGCCTTTTTTCAGCTATCCATCAGGATGGGATCTGACAGTGCTTGTATGCCAGGCATAGATCTCCCCTCAATAGCTTGTAAGTCTGTACGAGACAGAATACAGAGATTTACTTACTCCCTGTATTCTTTTAGTGAGGAACCTCTGTGGATGTTCCAATTGTTAAATGTTCTAGGTTAGGTACATACCAAAGGAGCCATTGTACTCAATGATAGGTCTAATGAATGCCAGATACAGTGGAAGAGTGACCTCCTTGGACCTGGATGCCATACCTTTGTTTATAAGTTGCAAAACATAGAATGGGTTCCTCACTACTGTACACATGATTGCCAAAGGCTAGATTACTGTCTATGTATTTCCCAAAGTCCCTGACAGCTGGGTTGACTCTTAGGGGTGTGTTGTCAATATGATAGTTACCAGGGGTGGATGACTTTCTGAAGGATACTATTATTACGCAGTTCTTGGCATTTTGTTTTAGTCCTTAGCTTTGATACAAGTTATCTGTCTGTGGCAGTCCTTCCTGGAGAACATTAGTGTAGGTGGGGGATTCTATGACTGCTCCTAATTTGCAATTATCTGCAAATTTAGTCATCCAGAGGCCATTAACATTGGACTTGACTTCAGAGAAGTAAATGCCAAAAAGGAGCAGTCCTGGGACTGATCCTTGAGGGACTCCACTTGTGACTAACCTCTTTGTAGATGTGGACTACCCAGTTCTAACTTCCTGGGTCCTGTCTGTGAGCCAGCTGGAAATCCACCAGGTGACGTAAGGGTTTATAACTAACCTTTTGAGTTTGACAATGATGCCTGAGTGGCTATTTTATCTAAGGCCTTGGCCAGATCAAGGTAGACAGTGTGAACCATTTTGCCCTCATCCATTGCTTTGTTGAACTTCTCAGAGAAGTCCACTTGGATGAGTAGGCATGACCTTGCCTTGATGAAACCAAATTGAGTTGGGTCCAGTGTCTGGAGGTTTCCTATGCCATTATTGATCATTTCCATGATAATTCTTTCCATGGCTTTGCATATCAGACTAGAAAGATTTATGCGTTTATAGTTTCCAGGATCTGTAGTTGGCCAACCTCTATGTAGAAGGATGCCTGTTGCTGTTCTTCATTCTTGAGACATGAAGCCTGTTTTGGAGGCTACAGTTAAATGGCAATTCCAGAGAACATGATAAAACATGTTCCATGCTATTTAGAAGGCATCCTGGGATATTATCTTGGTCCATCAGTGCAGTGTTCTTGGCCTTAGAGAGAGCATTAAGGACCTGTTCCCTAGTGATAGTAGAGGAGGTATATTTGATGGTATTTCCTGAGGGGTGGTTGAGGAGGAGATAATGGTAAAGTTAGAGTTGAATTTGTCTGCCAGTAGGTTTGCTGTATCTTCAGGCTTAGTATAGGTGGCTGCATTTACAGTGAGCTCTGCACACAAT
Organism: Protopterus annectens; assembly: GCF_019279795.1. Lineage (NCBI taxonomy): Eukaryota > Metazoa > Chordata > Ceratodontiformes > Protopteridae > Protopterus > Protopterus annectens. The sequence goes on from NC_056741.1 coordinate 917,691,879, forward strand.
TGAGTATTACCTTTGAGGTTGCAGACATAGCTTAAGAATGCCTCATGGTTGTTCTTCGCCTTGGAGGCCAAATTGAAATATCCTTTAGAAAACAATAGGGCATTTGTCTAGCACATTACTATTTATATAATGAGATTTTTACTTACAGTTTGTTTAATGTAGTATTTTTTCTGACTTTAATTTTGAATGAATTATTTAATGTTCTACTCTCGTTTAGAAGGTTGTTTAACTCTACTTATGTGTTGGCTGACCATGGTATTTATGATATTTGTAAAGTAAACAAATTTAAGCACTAGCAAAATGACAGCCACATTATTGGCTGCCAGATCATCACAGGAAACCTCCAAATAACAAGATGCACAAACTATGAACAGGTTCTGCATACAAGTTTATATTAATGCAGATCAGCATTGGCAGTTTTTTTGTTTTTGCTTTGTGTTTTTTGCCAGGAAAAGTGCAATAGTTTTCCACATCCAAGCTACCACTACCTTAAATGTCAGTCAGAGAATCACTAAAAGCAGAAATGCAACTGTATTACATTACAGTTGGACAAGCACTCTGCAGAACATTTTTCAGGGTGGACATAGGCCCCCTTGCACCTACATGTGGGGATTTTGTCCCATAGCACCATTTTCCATGAGCAACATAATCTTCAGGCAGTAAGCATTTTCATCAGATTTATTATTTATTCTATTTCTGAATAGCACATCTCATTTCCTCACAGCTACCATAAGTTTACAAGCATAGTCTTGGTCCTGCTACCATAATGCAACCATGTTCTTTGCATAACTGTGCCAGTTTTGCACCTCCATGTGGAGGGATTTTCCCTTTATACCCTCTTTATTTAAATGTGCCTATGGGGTACTATCATGTCCCACAAATTGTCTGAGTCATCATTAGCACATTCACAAGTGCTTTGAAATGACAACTTCCTACTGGCAATACTCCTAAGACAGGGAAAACACTGTAAGTACTGTTGCTCTTCTTTTTTTCACTTAAACCACTGCTGTATATAAACATTGTATTCAGATAGACATTTGTTAAACAAGTGTGTCTCTGGAGATGTCACTAGCTATTCTGTCCTCAGGTAAGTGCTTTGATATAAAAACATTATTCATACAACTGTTTGTGTGTGTGTATTGCCATTGAAGTGTACTGTTATCGTGCATGTTATTTGACTAAGCTAGCTTCTTAGGACGACAGTGACGGCATTATATTATCCTCTCCCTCCCTCCATGAATGAGACATTTTTAAACTGTTAGCACTGCTAACTTGAGACTTTGGCAGAATAAGTGAGGTGGAAGGAAGATGAACAACCTGGGCCCACATAAAGGAATACAACAGTAAAGCAGGACAATAAGAACTGTTGCGATGTCCAGGAGGAATGTGAGCCTGTGCAATATGTTCACCTGAAACTTGGCCTGCCAACACCAATACCTCCTTTTTACCGCAGCCGCTAAAGATTCCACTTTTCTAGTGAGTTGCTGAATGGATTGTAAAACCATTCTTTTGACCATTGGCCATTGACGAGATTAGAATCAACCCAAGAGGTGGCCCAACAGGCCTGTATTTGGAGAAGAAAGAGTTGATATGGCAGTTAAAATTGAATGCATGCACATGGCCAGGGCTAAATGAGGAAACCCCCCTCCCGTACCTAATACTCTGAGGCCACCAAGACCCAAAATCGCGTTCATTGGCACCTAAAACTTCAGCGACTACCTCAAACAGAACCTACCATCAAAAGATAACAAAACCTACAACAATTAAAACCACAGGGTAAACGCAAAATTGCTTCTATCTTTTATATTTCAGAAGTTAAGCGTTCTAGTCTCAAAGTGACTACAAATCTGTCTCCTTACCAGTAGCTTCAAAAGAACAGTAGTTGAACTCCTCTGTACGGAGTTACATTCTAAGACCCTGTGATTCTTCTGGCGGTGTGGCGGTGTATGCTGACGTCAGAAAGTTTATAATTAGTACTGCTGGCTCACCGCTAACCTTAAACAGAACTGCAGTTGGTTTTGTCTGCTCACTCACCTGGTCGTATCCACAGGCACACAGGTAACACTCATCTGGCTCTAAGAACCTTAACTGTGGACTACGGGTGTGTTTTAGAGGACTTGTGATCAGTATTGTAGTGTGATTTCTGCTTTGCTGTTAGCATTTTATACTAATCTGCGGTGGGTCTACTAGTCAGCGATAGATGTGAATTATTCTATAGCGAAGACTGCACGTGTTACTGACGTGCAACTGGCGTCCTTTTTTACAGAATACACTCTGTCTTGCACCGTAGTGTTTTACTCTGCATTTGTTGCTACTAGATTTCACGGTGGTGTGTCTGCTTGCCATCTGAGCTGACCTAAAAGTAGCACGTGTTGCTGACGCACACCTGGCGTCCTTTATAACACAACATATAGCGACTAGGACTGAAGTCGCATGGAGCTATTTTAACAACTCTGAATGTATATTACATGAATACTTGTCTTATAGTGCCTAGCTGTATTAAGCGACTCTATTTTGTGCATGTGATTTTAGTACAAGCTGGCGAATCTCAAACCAAGCCAGTGCCATTCACTGTGCTGTACCTTGCTCAGAACTAATTATTACTTGTAGATTAGTGCTGCACTCGGTGAAACTTGCCTAGCGACTCAAGCCTAAACCTTACAAAACGTGATACTTGACAAGGTCTCATAAAATGATACTGATGTGATGCTGTCTGTTAACTGCACTGTATATTTGTGTTTCTATCACTGTCTCTAGACTGTATGAAGCTTAGCACCAAAAGTTGTCTTATTTTGCCTTACCAATTTCCATCATAATATTCCTATCTCTCTCCCTTGTGTTCCAGGAAACCCCCCTCCCGTACCTAATACTCCGAGGCCACCAAGACCCAAAATCGCGCTCATCGGCACCTAAAACTTCAGCGACTACCTCAAACAGAACCTACCATCAAAAGAAAACAAAACCTACAACATTTAAAACCACAGGGTAAACGCAAATTGCTTCTATCCTATAAATTTCAGAAGTTAAGCGTTCTAGTCTCAAAGCGCCTACAAATCTGTCTCCTTACCTGTAGCTTCAAAAGAACAGTAGTTGAACTCCTCTGTACGGAGTTACATTCTAAGACCCTGTGATTCTTCTGGCGGTGTATGCCCCGCTCCGCTCCCCTCCCTGCCCCCTTATATCACCCGCCCCCAGTACCCCTACTCTTATAGGAACAAAAAGTCCCTCCCACTTTCCCTCTTAGCAAATACTAAGCTCCCCTGTCACACCTCACGACTCCTCCCACCTCTACACCCACACCCATTACCAAATTCTACACCAAGTCTCATCCCTCTCCCACTTCCCTTTCTCCATCTCCAACATGGCCAAATACGTTCTCACGATAACCCCTCTAATAACTTTGCTTCTCTCCACCACTTATTTCCTAACAGCATTTGAAACCCAAACTCTCATAGGTATCCCCTTCCCTAAGCGTCACACCAACTCCCAATGTAATCACCATGCCATCTCTATTCCACCTTCACCATACCAGGACAAATTTGTACCCCCCAAATTAGCCAACACTACACTTCATTACCCTAAATCTCCACATAACAAAGCTAACCTCAAAATCCTATTTAAACTACAAAGATTACTAGTTTACCTAAAAAATCGTATGAACATCGACGGCGATATTCACCCTAACCCAGGTCCCACCACCACGCCAGACTCTCACCCCAATAAATTAACCCGAAAATCTACTGACTCCCTACTAATATTACATCTGAACCTAAGAAGCATTAACAACAAAGTTCACAACCTCCACGCCATTATAGCTACTCATTCCCCTGACATCATGTGTCTAACCGAAACATGGCTAAAGCCCTCTACTAAGAATGAAGAGATCCTCCCACCCGGGTATAATATTTTTAGAGCTGATCGTGCAAAAAAAAAAAAGGTGGAGGAATAGCTGTTATGTATAAAAATACCCTGAATATCCTTAAGAACCCAATTCAACCTCCTATAATCTCTAACCTAGAAATTATTGCCCTATAGATCTGCTTAAACTCTCAAAAACGCATCAACCTTATTGTAACTTATATCCCACCAGGGAACAACACAGAAAACCTGGAGCAAACCCTGAGCTGGCTAGCCACCAGCTACCCACAAGAAACCATAGTTCTTGGAGACGTCAACATAGACTGGTCTCTCTGTTCTACCCATTCAACTCCACAACCTATCAATCTACATGGTTTTTCCCAAACCATCCTATCCCCAACTAGAATAGGCAACTCTCTTCAAAAAGAAAGCATCATTGACTGGATCCTTACTAATAGGGACTCAAACAACTACACCACAGGTACCCTTCCCAGTGACCTCAGTGATCACCTAATAACTTATATCATTAAACATAAATGCCCAACTTCTAACCCCCCCTATATAGACTAATCAGAAATAAAAAGAAATTTGTCCCACAACTATTTCTTGCCGACCTGAAATCCTGCAACTGGTCCATACTAAAAACCCTACCACTCAAGGAGAGTGTGTCACACTTCAATGACACATTTCTTAAGATACTTGACGCACATGCCCCACGTAGACAAATTAGATCCAAAGTTCGCATAGCACCTTGGCTAACTAAAGAAACCAAAACCAAAATCAAACTTCGTGACCAAGCCTGGGATAAATGGAGAGCCACAACATCCTCCCAAGATCGCACTAAATTTCAACAACTAAGAAACACCACTAAAACAGCTGTTACCCAAGATAAAAAACAATACTTCTGCCACCTCCAGCAAAAACACCAGAACAACCCAAAGAAATTCTGGGCAGGTTTTAACAACCTTCTGCGCCCAGGTAAAACCTCCACCCCAACCCCCGAGAAACTGATAGAGAAAGGACAGGAAGAAGTAGCCAACACCTTCAACTCCTTCTTCACTGAGACTATCCAAAATCTAGCCAGTCAACTAACTTCCACACCACCATCTGCTGTTCAACAGCACGTCGACACCCCTACCCCCTTCAATTTAAAGCCAGTCTCTTCCTCTTATATACGTACCCTCCTAAAAAAACTCAAACCAACCACCCTAGCGGCTGACCACCTCCCTGCAGAATTCTTATAAATTGCATCTGATGTAATAGACTACCCAATAACAATCCTTATCAATAGAACTATAACTGAGATGTATATCCCTTCTATCTGGAAGATCTCTTATATCATTCCACTTCACAAAGGAGGTACCTCCATGGAAACCTCAAATTATAGACCAATAGCTATTCTATCCCCAATAGCGAAAATCATGGAGAGATGCATCCACAAGCAACTTCTCCACTACCTTACCATTAATCATCTCTTGTCCAACTCCCAGCATGGCTTTTGCCCCCACCATAGTACAACTACCGCCCTCCTTTCCTTTGTAGACTCCATCAATAACAATTGCAACAATAAACTCATATCCTCTGCCCTCTTTTTGGACCTATCAAAAGCTTTCGATATGGTCAATCATCAGCTCCTTCTTAACACCCTTGAAACCCTGCATCTGGACACACCAGCACTAAGCTGGTTTAAGACCTACCTCACGGGTAGGCAACAAGCTGTCCTGTGGCAAAACTGTATATCAGGACTACTCCCAAATACCATAGGTGTTCCTCAAGGCTCCATACTGGGTCCACTTCTGTTTTCCATCTTCATAAATGACCTTCAATCAGTCATCCCTAAATCCACCTGCATACAATATGCCGACGACTCCACCCTAATCTGCTCTGACGTCTCCATCTTGAATCTCCAAACCATCACTCAACATTGTTTTTCTCTAGTTGAAAAATGGTTCACCGACTTGAAACTCCTACTTAATCCAACTAAAACAAAATTATTACTATTCTTCCCCAACGTTTTCTCATCCCATGACAAAGAACTCCCAAACACTAACAATATAACCTTCCATGTTAAATCTAACAATGGGACCCTCATAACCCCTGTCACCAGTACCAAACTACTTGGAGTTACCATTGATCATAAGCTCAAATTCGACATGCACATTACTCAAACCATAAAGTCTGTTAACAAAAAACTAGGATCTATGTACAGAATTAAAAACTTCTTAACTCCTTCTACCAAATTAACCATTGCCCGTACCCATCTCCTCTCTCCCCTCCTCTACGCATCCCCGGTCCTCTCTTTCCTCAATAAACGTGAACTTAACATGCTCTCTCTTGCCTACAACCATATTGCTAGATTTATAACAGGTTCCCCTTATCGAACCCACCATTGTCTTAACTTGAGGAACCTTGACTGGCTAGAACTACCTAATCTCCTCAAACTTAACCAACTCACCGAGGCTTACAAAATAATCAGCCATCCTGACAAAACTCCCTCACTATACAGCATTCTGACTCCGTACTCTAATCTCAATAGTCTTCGATCATCTAACAGTACCCTGATCCTAACCACCAAAGCTAAGAACTCAGGTGGGGATGCCCTCTACGCTAACTCCATTGGCAAACCGTGGAACTCCTTGCCAAACTACCTAAGACTTGCAACTTCACGCACTCAATTCAAATACAACCTTAAAGAATATCTCATAACCCAATGGTTATGCCCTTGTCATGCACCTGACTAACAACATATCTCATACCCTACTAGTCCCATTTCCTTCGAGCCCATTTATCTTATCCAGACCTCTAAAATCTCTCATTCCTAATAACAATGAGGATTTTACCTGATCTAGTCTATTTTACGTCCTATGTGAAATTAATCCCATGTATATCC